>NC_051397.1:4507915-4510415 GCF_015228065.2 Penaeus monodon
AGGGAGGGAGGGAAGGAGAGAGGAAAGGGACGGAGGGAGGGAGGGAGAGAGGATAGGGAGGGAAGGAGGGAGCAGACTTTGAATGTGCGGTGTTTTGAGGCGTAGAGGAAAACGCGGCCAGAGTGGACATGATAGGCCCTAATGGCCACGCCGGGCCAGCTATAAGTAAAGGCTGAATTATTAACCGTGGGAAGACAGGATTTATTGGCTCGCGTTTATATTCTAAGCGCTTTTTGCTCATTTCATTTCCGTAGTTTTAGGCGTAATTTGCATACTGTGTTTGTACAGTGCTCTCTCGCTCATATAAACACACAAATAAATACATAAATAGATAAATAAAGACAAACACACACACACACACACACACACACACACACACACACATATATATATATATATACATATATATATATATATATATATATATATATATATATATATATATATATATATATATATATATATATATATCCCCTGCAGTAATTAGGAAGCGAGAAATGTTCAACATAGCAGAAGGGGAGCTCGAAAAAGCAGGAATCTCACGAAGTGTAAAACTCAACACCTCGTAAATAGCTCCTCCTTGCAGCCTTCAATACGACCGTGCAACTACACAATGTCTTCCAGCGGCGGCCACCTCGCCAAAGCAGAATAAGCGACACGGGATTCTCGAAAAAAAAGAGAGAGAGATGGAGAGCTGGAAGAAAGACGGATTGTGAGTGTGCGACGCCGGACTCATTACTCACAAAACTCCCACCTCCGCCTCCTGGTCCTCATTCTTCTTCTTCTTCTTCTTTTTCTTCTCCTCTTCCTCTTTCTCCTCCTCCTTCTCCTTTTCCTTCTCTTTCTCCTTCTCCTCCTACGTCTCTTCCTCCTCCTCTTCCTCCTCCTCCTTCTCTTCCTCCTCCTCCTTCTCTTCCTCCTCCTCCTCCGCCTCTTCCTCCTCTACCTCCCTTCCTCCTTTACTTCACTCCCTCCCCTGCCCCCTCCTCGTGCCTTGGAGAGGAGGAAGGGGTCGGGATACAGGGTGGGGTAGTAGGAGGCTAGGAAGGAGAAGGCGCGGGGGTTAGTGGGGGGGGGGGGGTAGCAAGGGACTAAAAATGGAATAGGGGGGGGGGGAGTAGGGAGAGTAGGACCTAGGAAGAGGAAGAAGAAATGGGAGCCAGGCAGGAGGAAGGGAGGAGGATGGAAGACGGGAGGGGTGAGGGTGAGGGTGGGTGTGGGGGGGAGAGGAGAGGGGGGCAGAGAACCCATGATCAGGGGCAGACGACGCAGGTGACGGCGGCGATCGGCTCAGGTGCTATAAACAGACCTCAATAAAACGACCGACGTGCCAGAAAGTTAACTAGAGTCGTAAAGCGATACCATTTCCGGTGACGACTACAGCGTGGCTTGATATCCAGGCGACCATGACTGTTAACTAGCCTCTCTATTCATGCTATAATTACCCGCTACCATGCGACACATAGTTACGCACACACACCACAGACAGGCAGATGGACTAACACAAACACACGCACACTAACAGTCACAGGCACACTCGTTACTCATTCTCATTCTCATTCTCTCTCTCTCTCTCTCTCTCTCTCTCTCTCTCTCTCTCACACACACACACACACACACACACACACACACACACACACACACACACACACACACACACACACACACACACACACACACACACACACGATTACGTACACAAATTTCCATACAAAGACACCTACATATTTTCCAATAGTCCACGTCTCTCTATCGACGCATTTTATTTACATTCCCCCGAAACCTCCTCGTTTCCATATTCAGAACACATTGGGAATACCGACAGCTACAATTTCCGTTAATGTTAATTGGGGTGACATTTTCCAAAGATCAATTTCCCGGGCTTGTGGGAACAACGGCTGAACAATGCCTCATACTTATCCCGAAAGTCCTGTGCGGTCAGCCTTTGTGCTCCATAAAAACACAATTAAACAAAATTATACGTTTGCTAAGGACTCCACAAGTAGCCAACTTTTTACTTGGCTAAACTATGTCATTGTGGAGGAAATGAGAAAGGAAGAGAGAGAAAATATATTCAAAGTTTCGATGCGGAGTTTCGTCTCCTTAACAAGGTGTTAAAATAGCTTAGTTGGGAATCACACAACAACGGAATGGTCAATACAATACAGTAATTTCGCCATCAAATAACCGAGCGCACACACCAAATGTATATCGATATGGTCAATAAAGCGACATCTATTTGTCGACCATTACCCTAGGGGCGGAACGCAGACGGCCATCGTCATCCTATACGACTAATTGTGAACTGTTATCTTCCACATAAATATTTTTTGCGACGGGACCACAATGATGGCATATGGTCGGTGTTGACAAATCAATTTGATATCAAATACTAAAAACTCTGTGTTCCAAACAAGGTGATAACAGCCGGAATAGAAGCTAATAGCACGGTCTGCGGGCGATAATGATACCTCTGTCCAGCCGTGTCTGGTCGACCAAC
>NC_051397.1:4517915-4522915 GCF_015228065.2 Penaeus monodon
AGCCATGTGGGAGAAGGATGAGGAGGAGGAGGAGGAGGAGGAGGAGGAGGAGGAGGAGGAGGAGGAGGAGGAGGAGGAGGAGGAGGAGGAGGAGGAGGAGGAGGAGGAAAGGAAAAGGAAAAGGAAAAGGGGGAGGAGAAGGAGAAGGAGAAGGAGAAGCAGAAGAAAAAGAAGAAGAAGAAGAAGAAGGAGGAGGAGAAGGAGAAAGAAAAAGAAGAAGAAAGAGAAAGAGAAAGAGTAAGAAAAAGAAAAAGAAAGAAAAAAAGAAAAAGAGAAAGACAAAGAGAAAGAGAAGGAGAAAGATATGTAGAAGGAGAAGGAAGGAAGGAGGGAGAGGCGACGACGGAGCGACGGACCCAAGACCCTGCTCCCGCATCGGCCACCTGGTGTCTCTATCGGCGGAGCGATTGCGTGTGATTGATACATTTGCTCGCTTTTCCCCCTCGCGGAGGGTTACCGAACTTGCCGCTCCACGGGCCTGTGTGTTTGTGGTCCGGGAGAGCCCTCTGTTTATCGCAAGGGGGAGGGGGGGGGGTAGGATGGAGGTTGGGGGGAGGGGTGTTAGGATGGAGGATGGAGGAGGGGTAGGAGGGGGAGGGGTAGGAGGAGAGTTAGGATGGAGGATGGTGGATGGAGGAAGGAAGGAGAAGGAGGAGGAGGAGGAGAAAGAGGAAAGAAGAGACAAGTTAGGACGAAGGGGGGGAGACGGGGAAGAATTAGTGAGGGAGCGAAAGGGGAGGGGAGGAGGGAAAAGCAGGGAGACCCCCCCTAAACCACCTCCCTCCCCCACCCCCACCTCAGCCCGCAGTCACAACACTCACGTAATAGAATGTTGGGCGCTGGCAAGGGTGTCATTAAGGGTGCTTCCGTCGTGCACTTTCTAGCCAGGGGGACGCAGTGCGGCTGTCATGTGCACGTCCCCCGCGCGTCTGCGGTCGCCGCCTCCCATTACCGCCCGCCGCTCCTTCTTCAGGCGGGGCGCGGTGGGCCTAACGCGGCCGTACATCAATTACTGAGGTTTATTGATCACCGTTAATAAACATGGTAATGAACCCCCCCCCACCCCTCCCTCTCGCAGATCTATGGTGACGGCGTGGAAGCGCAGGCGGTGACGGCGACGGGGGCGCGGACGCCAGGCGGGCCGGCGAGGGGGGAGGATGGGGGGGGGGCGTATGGTAATGGTCGCAGCGACAAGAAGAACAATAATAATAATATAGTAATAAAATACTAGCATTTCTTATAATCATAATGATGATGATAATAATAATAAAATAATAACTATAACAATAGCATTAATAATAATAGCAACAACAACACTAATAATAATAATAATAATAATAATAATAATAATAATGATAATAATAATAATAATAACTAAACTAAAACAAAATGAAAATAAAAAACAAAAAATGTAAATGCATTAAGAAATAAGACCACAATTAACATGATAATACAAGTAAAATTGAAATGATAAATTATCAATATTAATAATAAAAATGATGATAACAATAAAGAATATAATAAAAACAATAATGACATTATAAATAATAATAATAATAATAATAATAATAATGATAATAATAATAATAATAATAATAATAATAATAATAATACAATAATAATAATAATAATAATAATAATAATAATAATAATAATAATAATAATAATAACTAACAACAACAATACTACTAATAAAAACAATAATAGCAACAATCCCCCCAAACAACATGACACCAAGCAAACCCAACAAATTCAAATGCTTCAGTCAATCAAAGAAAAAAAAGAAAAAAAAAATGAAAATGATGATCAAAATAAACAACAATCTAATGACACATACATCATTCTGCAACGTCATAATTCACCACACAGCAAATCCATTTTTTACGGATGCAATAGACATAAATAACCCAAGGGTGTTACTGACAAGAAAATGGTTTATGTTGCTATCAACTGCCGGTAAAATAATGAGAAGTTGTATTATCAGTCACTGTAACTAGATGGCAGTAGTAGTAGTACCAGTAGTAGATGTAGCGATAGTAATAGCAGTAGTAGTAATAGTAATAGTAGTAGCGGTAATAGCAGTAGTAGTAATAGCAATAGTAGTAGTAATAGTAGTAGCAGTAGCAGTAGTAGTAGTAGTAGTAGTAGTAGTAGTAGTAGTAGTAGTAGTAGTAGTAGTGATAGCAGTAATAGCAGTAGTAGTAGAAGTATTAGTAGTAGTTAGTAATACACTATTGATGATGATCAATAATAATAATAATGGAAATAATAATGATAATATTAATAATATTGGTAATAGAGACAGTAACAGTATTTATACTAATTGTTTTAAAACAAAAACAAAAAAAATAAAAACAATAACACTATTAATATTAATAATATCAACAATGATAATAACAATACCTGATAATAATAACATGAATAATAACAATAATAAAAAATAATAATGACAATAATAATGATGATGATGATGATGATGATGATGATGATGATGATGATGATGATGATGATGATGATGATGATGATGATGATGATGATGATGATGATGATGATGATAATAATAGTGTTATTATTATTAGTAGTAGTAGAAGTGGTTATAATAATAATAATAATAATAATAATAATAATAATAATAATAATAATATTATTATTATTATTATTAGTAGTAGTAGTAGAAGTAGTTATAATAATAATAATAATAATAATAATAATAATAATAATAATAATAATAATAATAATATAATAATAATAATAATAATAATAACAATAGTAGTAACAATAACAATAATAAAAATAATACCAACATTAACCTAACAACACGACCTAAGTAAGGATTTCCTTGCTACCGATAAGATCTTATTTTGATGTTACGTAAAAATCACTCGAAAAATTTTCCACACCAAGATAAGCTTCGATCATCAACCTTTATTTCTGGTGTCATAATCAAAGGAATTCCAAGCTACCGTTAATATTAAGACCGTTAACATAATTACCGTATTACCTTTATCATTACGTGTATCATTTAATTTTAGAATGTGATGTTCGTGACATGACAAGTAATTTTTATTCTGATTGTGTGCGCGTGGTAGTTTAATGTGTGTGTGTGTGGGTGTTTGTTTGTATGCATGTTTACGTTTGCGTGAATTTATGTGTGTCTGCAAACATGCGTTTATATAAATTTGCATGTACTTGAATAAGTCTTACACACACACACACACACACACACACATATATTATATATATATATATATATATATATATATATATATATATATATAATATGTATATGTATATATATATATATATATATATATATATATATATATATATATATATATATATATATGTGTGTGTGTGTGTGTGTGTGTGTGTGTGTGTGTGTGTGTGTGTGTGTGTGTGTGTGTGTGTTGTATGTATGTATATACATATATATATATACATATATACACATAGAACAACCAACTACATCATCACAGAGGGGTCACATCCCCACATAATAATGACCTTCCCACAACCGAACTTAATTTATCTTATTTTCTCCATTGTGAAATGCTGTAGCTCTTTCTTCCCCTCCCCTCCCCACTCCCACTCCTTCTCCCCCCCCTCCCCACTTCCCCTCCCCCTCCCCCTCCCCTCCCACTCCCCTTCCCCCCTCCGTACAGGAGACATTTTCCCCCCGAGCGCCGCAACAATGCCCACACGACAAACATTTCCCTTCGTTAATCCCGGATCTCTCCTTGCCTGCATTCGGCCGCGACTGGCATTTCGTCCCCGCACTCACACGCGCCCTCGCTCCGCCGGCACTCCTGCGTCTTTGGCTCTCTCGGCTTCTCTGGCTTTTGCTGCGGGGGAGTGCGTGCTTGCTTTCCTGTTTCGGGCTTGGGTTTGACTTGTGCTCGACTTGCTTTCTGGCTCTTGCTTCGAATCCGGCTTGTTTTTCTTGCTTCTGGTTTGGTTATGACTTCCTTTGTTGCTTTTGGATTGCTTATGACTTGCTTTGTTGCTTCTGGATTGATTATGACTTGCTTCCTTGCTCTCGGCTTGAATCTGGCTTGCTTCCCTACTCCCGGCTAGAACCTAGTTTGCTTTCCTGCTCACGGCTTGAATCGGACTTGCTTTTGTTGACCGCAGCCTGCTCTTCTAGCTTGCCTACTTGACGTGTGCTCGACATTTTTTTTTTTTTACACTTTTTTCCGAAATGCCAACGCTTCCTACTTTTTTTTAGCATACACATTTTCCTAATTTTCCTCCGTACTTCCGCAAAGCAAGTTTTCCAGTTTTTTTCGGCTGCTTTGCGCTCATTCCCTTCGTATAAAAAAACCGGGGATCATCGAGCGCAACTTTCCGTCCCTAATAAAGATATATTATACCTGTTGGCTTCACGCTGAGCCTCGCTGCCCCATGCATATTCAGGCCGCAATGCCAGAGCCTGTTGTCGACGAGTCCTCTGTCTAATACCCACATTAATTACCGCTTTTGTAAGCTGCAAGTCCGCGACGACGCCTCCCTCTGTTCCTTCTTCTTCCTCGTCGGTGTCACAGTGATTACCTGTGCCTGTGACCCTCTCCCCTCCCCCCCTCCCCCCTTCCCATCGTACCCCTGAGGCTCCCTTACCCCATGCCCTCACCCCTACCCTCCTTCCCATGTTCTCTGTTCTTCCTCATTTCCTCTTCCTTTCGTCGAGGTCCTTCAGGTTCTTCCTCCGTTCCTCCTCCTCGACCATGTACGGGGCTGCCACTTCACACTTGAGCGTCTGTCACTTGGAGGATTATCATGCCTCTGTTTGCTGAGGAGGAGGAGGAGGAGGGATCTTTGGGTGATGCGTATCTTCTCTCTCTCTCTCTCTCTCTCTCTCTCTCTCTCTCTCTCTCTCTCTCTCTCTCTCTCTCTCTCTCTCTCATTGATATCATTAATATCATACTGTTATTCTCATTGTTATTGTTATTATTATTATCACCATTATCATCATCGTTATTATCATTATTGTTTCATATTTCATT
>NC_051397.1:4545415-4555415 GCF_015228065.2 Penaeus monodon
CCTCACCGTCATTTTCTCTTTACCTGTTTTTTCTTTTTTTTCTTTCTTTCCTTCTTTATGTTGCTGGTAATATTTCACGAGCGTTTCTCCCAGACAAATCCTCAGGGGTGACAGTGCGATGGCGTGCTATAACCCAGGGGGAAAACAGCACACCGTCGTCTCGGGGAAAAGAAGGGAGGTGGGGAGAAGAGGGGTATTGGTGTAGGGGGAAAAAGGGGGTTATGGGTGGGGAGAGGAGGGGTTATGGGGTGGGAAGAGAAAGGGTTATGGGTTGGGGGTCTATAGAGGGGAGGGGGGCGCCCCGCCCGGGGTCTTCCTTAGCCTCCGAGATCGTGTGAAGTTGGGGAAGTACTGCACGCTCCCTCCCGCAGCAACGAAGCGCCTTATAACCACGTCTCGGTACTATCGATATCAAAGCCTGCCAAGACGGGGCCTCGGAGCTCGCAATAAATACCGAAATGATTAGGTTTTAATATAATTTATGGCCACTTGCCGGCAGATGAGGTTGTTGCGGGGGCTCTATATATTCGTCAGAGGTTGTTGAAGAGTTTCTACTGCAATGTCTGCGACGTTAATCGCGCGGCCTTGATGAACCGCGAGCGTGAAGTGGTGCAGCGGAGAGCAGGAGGGGTCTTGCAGGCGGGGATAACGGCTTAAAAAACATCTCCAGAATGGACTGGAAGATCTCTCTATAAATACCAGGGTGAAAAACAGCCGCCTCGGATATCGTATTGATTAGCAGAACCCAATCAAGTGCGACAAGAGGGATTGATTAGTTGTACGTACACCCGAGATGATAACAAATTTTGAACTATGGAACAGGTACACGCGCCCACATGCTTCGCATCTACATAAGGTACGCACGTAGGTACTATGCAAAGCTGCATACAATCAATATTCGCTAAAACCAAAAGGGTATGATATACGCATCCCCTCGCGGCCCGCGCCAATCATGCTGCCTTGCCGAAAACGAAGCCGCAGTGGATGTCGGTGTGTGCATAAAAACTAACTAAAATACCCACTTAGCTACCGGCACGCTGTGGACCCAGTGTGGTTGCGGCCGCCGCTGCTGCCCCAAAAGCGAACCCCTCGCTACTACGCCCACCCTGGCGCTGTGTGGCGGGCGCAGGCCTCCCCACGCCCGCTGCCCTTCACGTGGGCGTGCGTACTTGGTAAGCTGGGCGAGTGTGGGCACAAAGTGACAACAGTTTGGCGTTAGTGAGGTGTGCAAGTGCCACCATGCGGGGCTTGGAAGCTCGCTTGTCTAGCCTCCCAGCTGCGCTAGTCAGGCCCGGCGTTACCGCATCCTCCTTAACCTTGTTATTTACTCTATAAAATACGAGAAACAATTTCACGGTCGCTGGCACCGACGGGCTGACCCGAGCGGCCATGAACCCGGCGTGTGGGATGAAAGCATCGCCAGGAACAGCCATCGAGCGCCAAAACGGGTAAATGCGACGTGGTTGCAAGTTGGTTCGGGCAGCGTGTGAGCCCTGAGTCTGCACCCGTCCACACAGCCTCTGAATTCAAGGCGGCACATCATTTAGTATGCAGTTGGCGCAGTGGTTCACTTTGCCTCCCGCTTACCAGCTTTATTGTGTAAATCCGAAATCTAAATTACCCTTTTACCGCGAATAGCATAAACATGGAAGAAGAAAAGCCTGTGTCTTAATACCTAGAATCACATCCAATTGCTCTCTTAATTGCAACCCGTCATCACAAGGACATCTCGCCCGGGCGGTAAAACTCTCCGATAAATAAACATGGGTCGGTTTAGACCGCTAACAAACAGGTAATCTTCCAGCCTGCCCAAACTGCCCCCTAACTACTTAATTGCAGTGTAAACGGTGTTGAAACTAGTAGTTAACGTATAGCAATAACGGACAAGCCTGCAACATGTCCTATGGGATCCCAGTTCTCCTCCTCGCCAAGGAAAGGACTTCCATTCCTAACGTCATCTCACACACACACACAACGGCTAAGTTTAATATTGCATCATCCTCAATTACCACGTTCGATACCACAGTTATTGTTGTATTTTTTTTCTTTTTCTTTTTATTGGGTGGTCGTGTTTTTCCGTACCAACTTTTGATATCGTGGCTTCTACAGCACGGCCAGTCTGCAGCTATAATGAATCTCGAGATATACAGTTGATCAACGTCCTTAACAGTGTTGTATCTCCTCTCACCTCGTGTTTTAATTAAAGACTCTCTGTTTACAAAATGTTCTCTAATTTTTCACTCACAACGGACGGTCTCGGACATGCAAAATGGAAATGGATATACAAATTTGGCTCCTGTCTTCGCACAAATAGGAGAAAAACAATTTTCTCTCCGTATCTTCGACTTGATAACATCAGTTTCACGCATGGAGATCGTTTTTACTAATGAAGAGTGTGACCACAAAATTTTCTTTAGGCCTACACTCTCCCAGGTCCGTAAATGGTAGAGTATGTATGAAATCTAATTACTTTCAGATTTTTTTTTCTCCCCACATCCTGAAGAATGTTTACTTGATAGACTCTGATACAATAGATGAGGCTGAAATCTATTTTTTTTTTCCTTCAAACTTAAATCGTGCAATTTATACATGTGTGTTTCCCAGCGGATTTCATCTTGGAAATTTTCACCCTTGATATATTCATAATTATATATGGTTACGATGTATTATAAATGCAAAAAAACTAGTCAGAAATTGCAAAACGTACAATAGACCTACATATAATTATAAAGGTATATCTTATATATGTATACATCTATTTTTTTATATTTATATATTTATATATGTATATATTCATATATTTATATATATAAAATATTACACACATATCGTTATATTATATATATATATATATATATATATATATATATATATATATACATATATAAAACATAAGTACATATATATATACACATATATATATATATATATATATATATATATATATAATATATATATATATATATATATATATATATATATATATATATATATATATATATATACACACATAAGTTTGCATATATAAATAATTAAATATATATAAATATACAAATATATAAGTATATATACATAAATATATAAATATACAAATTATATATATATATATATATATATATATATATATATATATATATATATATATATATAATACACACCTTGCCTAAACCCATGATTAAGATCTGAGTGCCTGCGAGCCAGTGCCAACCTGCGCTGGCACTAACGAGGGAGTGCCAGAGCCAGTCTTACCTGCCAGACTTGGTGATGACCATCTCCGTGCCCAACTTGTGGAACTTCTCCCACAGATCCTTGCACTCGAGGGTGACCTTGGGGTCGTCCACCACGCCGTCCTCCTCGGGCACGAGCGAGCGGATGGGTCGCATGTGCGAGTGGGCCAGCACGTCCTCGGCCGTGGTGAACGGATGGCCCATAGGCCCGGGGAACTTCGGCAGGAGGCTGTATGGGTTGTGCGAGCCTGCTGCCGCAGCCGCCGCCGCGGCCGCAGGGAGGCCCAGCGTCGGAAGGTACGGCGGCGACTGTGTCAGGAGCGAGTTGACGCTGAAGTCTGTGGGTCGTTGGAGGAGGAATGGGTGGTATGCCATGCTGCCGCCCACGCCCACAGGGGTGAGAGGAGGAGGGGGGGAATTGAGCGGGGAATTCACGTGCTGGCGGGGCTCCTGCAAATTGTCGAAGCGCATGGGGCAGGTGCTTGAGGGGCCTTATACACACACTACACCATCACCGCCCCTGCATCCCGTACACCAACACTGCACCAACACATTAGTCCACCACCACCACCACCAACGTCTACTTCGCTTCGCGTCACCAAAAAAACACAATATTCACGAATCAAACTGGATTAAATCTTTCTATGATTTAGAAAAATAACACAAGTGCTTTATTTCCCGATTCTCCACCACATATATCCTCACGAAAACCTCCAGATTGCACTTAATAGGGCCAGGGTATATCGCAGCCTTGTGGGATGAATGGGCAAGCAGGAGGTGTAGGAGGTAGAGGCGTGGTGTCTCACACTTGGGACGTATAGGTCCTCGGCCTTCCTATCGCGCGTTCGCACCTACACTGGCGACCACCAAGTCATGACCGCCACACCAGCGGCCGACACCCGCCAACAATACTGATTGGTCCGTCAACACCCGCTCAGCCAATCAGAGAGCGCGGGAGGCGGGGCATCCGCGTCCCACGTCACACCTTCGGGCTTGCCGATTGTGATCAACTTCACACGCACATGACCACAAAAAATCCACCGGTTGCTGACTCTTCGCCCGGACACTAGAGGAAAACCTAACACTGCTATCCTCACTAGTCGGTGCTTCAGTTAGAATTACAGGGCTGGCATATGCATCCTCCTAGAGTCTAGAATGACACAGGAGAACGGAGATTTCGAGGCAGCGAAGTGAATTAATCCGCGGGCGTTAGAAGTCCCGCCTCGTGGTGCGAGCGAGGGCCGGGTCTCCTGCGGTTATCAGTGTGTACGGGAAATCAACTTTACCTCCGCCACTGATCGTCAGTCTCGCCCAGCGACTGTCTAGTCTTCCAGTCCACGTCAAAAAAATCTCAAAATTATCGTCTTGCCGTGTGAGCATGTACTCCCAAATGGGAGGTTAAAAAATCTCGGCAAAACAGGGGTGGAAGTGTGGTGTGGGCGCGCGGCTCGGACAGCTTGAAGACCATATGGGCGGAGCTTATGACGCGGCCGCTGCCTACATCCGCGCCGACACCTCCCACCGCCACCGCTAGGGCCTTTCCGGAAAAGCCACCTTTATTCTTTATTACCGTCTACTTTTATCTCCACCTTCTCCGGGCAGACTCGCCTTTTGGACCAACGCGTTCGATGGCGGTCGCCCCACGGTGTTTCGCTACAGCCTGTGTTAAAACCTTATTATATTCGAAACAGATGTTACATTTTCAGGTACTTCTCCAGAGAGGAGCGGCGCCTTCTCGTGTGTCCTCTCCGCGCTCCGCTCAGCAAATGACGGAGCAGGCCACTCACCGAGCATAACCCGTGTTTACCAGTGCCACTCAGTGCGCACTCTGACACTTCTCTCCGACGGCACCATTGGGAGATGGACTCAGCGGATGTCAACAACGAAGGAATAAGAGGGTTTGTCGACGTTTGTGGCCGCTGTGGTTTCATTTGTGGATATGTGGGAAAGGAGGAGCCCGCCACTTGACCAAAATTCATTAAAACACGCCAGCATACCACTGGACGTTCTGCACGTGGTGCTGGTGGCTAGCTAATCCAAATGTCGGTCGCGGGAAACCCTTTCGGAGGCTTCCCCCACACAGGAGCGACGATCTGTCCCGCCAGTCCCACCCAAGATGCCCATCCTGAGCCGGGGGCTGAAGGTAGGTTGCCGCTATCATGACGGGTTATACCCAAGATGGCCGACGATACCCGGGGGGAGGGGGGGGGGAGGAACAGTGACATACGACCTCCACCCCCGATCGGTTATATTTACCTGACCCAACCCCCCTTCCCCCTTCGTTCATCCGTAAGGGTTCAGAAGGCCGCTGGAGGGAGGTGGGTGGGGTGAGGTGGGCCGGAGGAGGGAGGGAGAACAGGCTAATGTGTCCAGTGGTCTTCAGGATTGTGGATATCTAGAGTGTATCTGGCCCCTTCTGTCAATACCTGTAGTTACCTGAGTAATTGGTCTGTAGGCGATGACACGCACTCATATCATACCAGTTAAGGCTGTAATTACGCTCCTACTGATGACCTTCTCCACAGATATCGATTCTGGAGTTTGTATCTTTGCAGCGTGATTATTATACCTGGTGTTTTATTATCATTATCATTGTCATCGTGGATTTATCGATATCTATTGTGACTGAAGTAATGGTACTGTTGTTGTCAGTTTGATATCATAGAGCTTATTGTTATTTCATCATCATCATTCTCAGGATCATTAGTGTACTAAGAAAGCGAATAGTACCAATTATATCATGGTGGGATGTTCATCACATTTTTTTTACAGCTGCCTTTTTTTTTACACTCGATAAGTTTTTTAACAAGAAGCGTTACAGACAGGAACTAGTCTCAGAACTGGAAAGTTTCCGTTCGCTGCAAATTATGCTGACAACCGCCAGTGTCAGCATTGACAGCACTGTAACTATTTTCGTTATCAGTGTCATCTTGTCCACTTTTGACATTAGCATTAACCATGTTCTACACGCGTTTCACTGTAATTGGGTCTCTTATCAATATACTGATTGGCATCTTCCTCTATTAAAAGTTCTAAATGTTATTATTACCTCTGCCATTAACCCCTCCTTTTAACGTTGGCTTCGTTATTACATGCATTCCTTTTACTGGGGGGAAAAAATACTCGAACTGTATCATAATATCCGTGCTATTTGAGCTTTACGGTTTGTGGTGTGAATGATATTGAAAATGAGAATGAAAAACATCATGTCAATTTTCTCTTGTTTTTGTTATCATCATTCTAGTTTTGTTCTGGTGATGATGGCAGTATTTTGATATTAACAAGATTAAAAATGTTTATACTAGATGTTGTCTCATTAAACTGAAAGATATCTAGAGAATGTTTCAGTAACTATGATGATTTCATAGCAAATGCAGTGGCAACAGCAACAGTTGGCAAAAGATAATAATGATCGTAAGAATAAGGAAGCAATAAAAGGTAATGAAAATAATAATAATTAGCGTAAGAAATGGATTCATTACTGATGATAATGACAGTGAAAATAACTTAACAATATCTATCATTTTACCTGTATTATTAATGGTCAGTTTTAAATCTCCATACCTGTTGTATCAAACGCAAGAAAAAGACTAAAGGCAGTGATAACAGCAATTGTTATGATTGTTGTTATTATCATTGTCATTCTCATTCTTCTTTCTTTTTTTTCTTCTTCTTCTTTTTCTTCTTCTTCTTCTTCTTCTTCTTCTTCTTCTTCTTCTTCTTCTTCTTCTTCTTATTATTATTATTATTATTATTATTATTATTATTATTATTATTATTACTATTATCATCATTATAATTTTTTCTTCCTCTTGTTATCATTATTACTACTACTACTACTACTTTTATCATCATCATCATCATCATTGTTATTACCATTATGATTATCATTACTATTATTGTTATAATTATTGTTGTTATTATTATTGTTATTATTTTGTTATTAATATTATTGTTATTATTATTATTATTTTATTATTATTATTATTATTATTATTATTATTATTATTATTATTATTATTATTATTATAGTCATTATTATCAATTTTATCATTATTATTATTATCATCATCACCATTATTATTATTATTACTACACAGCTGCTGCTGCTACTATTATCATTATCATTATCATTATTGTTGTCGTTGTTGTTGTTATTACTATTACTATTATCATTTTTACCAATTATAATCATTATTATTATGAACATAGTAAAACGAGTCACGAGGAAAAGTTCTGTTTTCATACCATTGCATCAATTTCATTTTGGTTATTATTGCTTTTGCAATAATGATAACAACACTGATAATAATGATGATAACAATAATGATGGTAATAATAATGATAATGAGAATAGTAATATTAATGATGTAGTGATAATAACAAGGAAGATAATAATAATAGTATTGATAACAGTAGTAATAGTAATGATTATCATGATGGTGATGATATGATTAAGATAATAATAATAATAATAACAATAACAACAACAACAATAATGATAATAATAATAATAATGATAATAATAATGATTATGATGATAATAATAATAAGTATTATTATTATTAATGTCATTATTATTATTGTTATTATTATTATTATTATTATTATTATTATTATTATTATTATTATTATTATTATTATTATTATTATTTATTATTATTATTATTACTATTATTATTATTATTATTATTATTATTATTATTATTTTAGTATGATAATAACAACAATGATAATAATAATGATATCAATATGTTAATAATGATAATAACAACAAGAGTAACTACTACTCATAATGACAACAGCAACAACAATAATCATAATAATGATAATAATGACTAATAGCAGTGAAGATAATTGTAATGCTAATGACAATAATGATAGTGGTAATATTAAAATATGATAACAGTGATAATACTAATAAAAGATGATGATAATTATGATGATAATGATTATAACAATGAGAGTGATGATGTTAATTGTGATAATGATAATAGTAATAATAATGATAATGATAACTATAATAATGATGACAATAATAGTAATAATAATGATAATAAAACTATAATAATGATGATCATAATAATGGTAAGGATAATGAACCGTAGAAAAGGTATGAATGAGAAAGAATGTATTTAATTTAATTTAATCTCTTGTATTGTGACGATATTCTCAGTCATACTTATTTGTGATAATAATGATAACAATAATAATAATGATAATAATAATAATAATAATGATAATAATAATAATGATAATACTACTACTACTACTAATAATAATAATTACAATAATAATAATGATAATAATAAAAATAATAATAATAATAATAATGATAATGATAATGATAATGATAATAATGATAATGATAATGTAATATAATGATAATAATAATAATAATAGTAATAGTAATAATAATAATAATTATTATTATTATTATTATTATAATGATAATAATTATAATAATAATGGTCATGTTAATAATAATAACACTACTACAACTAGTACTACTACTACTACTAATGATAATAATAATGATAACAATGAAAACTATAATAATGATAATAATATTGATAATAATTATAGTGATGATTATAAAAGTAGGAATACTAATGATGCTAGTTATTATCAGGAGCTTTGCGATAGAATTGCAATTGTTATCATCATCAGCATCATTGCAGTTATTATTTTTTGTCTGTTACTTAATGTTATGGTTGTCGTTGATGTTATTATTTTCATCGCTATTGTTATTATTATTATTGTTATTGCTATTGCCTTATCATCATCGTCATTATTATTGTTATCATCATCATCATCATCATCATCATCATCATCATCATCATCATCATCATCATCATCATCATCATCATCTTCATCATCATCATCTTCGTCATCGTCATCATCTTCATTATTTCTTTAGTATTAGTATTATTACCGGCATCATTATTATTATTATCATCTTCATCATCATTATTATTATTATTATTATTATTATTATTATTATATTTATATTCATTATTATCATTACTATTATTTTTGTTGGTGTTATTATTTGTATTATTATCATCATTATTATTTGTTTTGTCATTGTCATTATTATAATTTTATTATTGTTATAATTGTTATCATTATTATTATTGTTGTTATTATTACTCTCATTATTTTTCTTATTATCGTTCTTATTATTTGTAGTAGTATTACTATTATTGTTTTTATTACTATTATTATTATCATTGTTATTATTATAGTTTTATTATTATTATTATTATTATTATTATTATTATTATTATTATTATCATTATCATTATTATTATTATTATTATTATTATTATTATTATTATTATTATCATTATCATTATCATTATTATTATTTTCATTATTATTATCATCACAATCCTCATCATTGATTACGTAATCCCTTAATCGCTTTGGGTATCAGCATCCTCATCCTGAGCTATTTCTTCCTCTCTGTTCCTTCATTCGTGTGATGACAGTGCCGGCAAAGGTGAAACTTTTTGGGAAGAAAAGGAACTGTAAGAAAAAATGGTATAAAATTATTTTACTGGGAGGTGCCATACCTTTGTCGGTATTTAAATGGGGGTGAAACATTATCTGAGAAACAGGAAGGTATTATTTCAATTTTATTGACCTTTTTTTTTTTAAATACTGTAAATTATCAATATTATCATCTCGTGGTCCGCTTGTGTTCGGTCGGTTGATGCGGATGATATGAATATTGACTACGGTTTTTATTTCATTATTCCATGTTCAAT
>NC_051397.1:4567915-4572915 GCF_015228065.2 Penaeus monodon
CTTATTTCGTTATTGTTTATATCGCCTTATTTATATATTATTGGCATAACATATCGCCTTATTTATATATTATTGGCATAACATTATTATTTATATAACATTATTTCGTAGTTATAATTATTACTGTACAATGCACATACACAATACACTTCCAGTCTATTTACAATGGTGAAATGAGATAAACACAAGAAATGTGATGATTTGTAATAAATGCCATGATATGCCACACTTGCAGATCACAGATATATGATTCCTCTACCTTCTTTTCATACAGTTTACGTATTTATTCGCGTTTCTCACTGATTCCACCAGCGTTGTAAAATAAATGTAAACCTATGGAAAACCAATACAGATGGCCTTATCGACAGAGGATATGTTATTGAGGCTTCTTCATCGCCTACCGTTTGTCTGTTTTTTTTTTTCTTTCTTTCTTTTTTCTGTATTTGGTGACTTATTATTTTATGACTGTCTTTCTTTGTCTTTGTTGTTTTGTTTGTTTTTCTCTCTTTCTTGTCTGGTCGTCTGTTTGTTTCTGTTTTTGCTTTATCTTTGTCTTTGCTTCTGATTTTGTGTTTCTCTCTCCCTCTCCCTCTTCTCTCTCTCTCTCTCTCTCTCTCTCTCTCTCTCTCTCTCTCTCTCTCTCTCTCTCTCTCTCTCTCTCTCTCTCTCTCTCTCTCTCTCTCTGCATGTGTGTCTGGTGTATGTGAATTCACGTGCACCATCCTCTCTCCCTTCCTCTCTCACCTTCTCTCTCTCTTTCTTCCTCTTTCGCCCTCCCTCATCCTCTCCTTCTCCCTATCCACCCTTATCCCTCCCAAAATTAACTATGCATCTTGTCGGGGGATCAGTGTCCTTGCCTTTATCGATAGGCATTCGCCTTCTTCTTCTTTTTTCTTCTTCATCTTCTTATTTTTCTTCTTCATCTTCGTCTTCATCTTCGCCATCTTCTCCTACTTCTTCGTTTTCTTCTTCATCTTCATCTTCGTCTTCTTCTTTTTCTTCTTCGCCTTCTTCTTTTTCTTCCTCATCTTCGTCTTCTTCTTTTTTCTTCCTCATCTTCGTCTTCTTCTTTTTCTTCTTCTTCTTCTTCTTCTTCTTCTTCTTCCTCATCTTCGTCTTCTTCTTCTTTTCTTCCTTATCTTCGTCTTCTTCTTCTTCTTTTTTCGTCTTCTTTTTTTCTCTTTTTTCACAGGAAGGCGAGAAGGTAAAAGAGGGAGATGGAGGGAGGATGGAGAATTGGGGAGATAGAGGGAATAGGGAGAAGAAAGAGGAGGAGGGGAGAAGAAAGAGGAGGAGGGGAGAAGAAAGAGGAGGAGGGAGAAGGGAGAAAGGGGGGGATGAGAGAAGAAAGAAGAGAAGGGGGGGGGGGGGGAGCGCGGTTGATCAAAACTTAGGGCAGATTTCACACAATCGGTTGGGACGGAAAGAGAGAGAGAGAGAGCGAGAGAGAGAGAGAGAGAGAGAGAGAGAGAGAGGAGGGAAAAAGTATTTCATAAGAGTTTCTGAGACTATTTTTGTCTCCTATTTTCCCCCTCCTATTCATCTTGTCCTCCTCCTCTCGTTCCCCCGCCTTTTTTCCCCCAATTTTCCTTTCTTCTTTTCTTCCCCCCTCTATTCTTTTCTTTCCTTCTCTTCTATCTCTTCCTTTCTTTATCTACTCTTCTTTCCTTTCTTCTCCCTCTCTTCTTTTCCTCTTCCCTCCTTCACCTTTTTCTTTCTATCTCACTTCCTCTTCCTCCTCCTCCTCACCCTCCTCTCCTCTTCCTCTCTCCTCCTCCTCCTCCTCCTCTCTCCTCCTTCCTCCTCCCCCCTCCTCCTCCTCCTCCTCCTCTTCCTCCTCTTCCTCCTCCTCCTCCTCCTCCTCCTCTTCCTCCTCCTCTTCCTCATTGCGATGCTTTGTTATGTCCTTGAGATCTCCCTGAAGAAGTGTGAGGCTGCGGTACGCCTTTGATGGGGGGTGAGGGTCGGCAGAGAGGGAGCTAAGGAGGAGGAGGAGGAGGAGGAGGAGGAGGAGGAGGAGGTGGTGGTGGTGGAGGAGGAGGAGAGGAGGAGGAGGAGGAGGAGGAGGAGGAGGAGGAGGAGGAGGAAGAGGAGGAGGAGGAGGAGGAGGAGGGGGAGGAGGCGTAAAGAGGAAGGTGATAAATGGATAGACAGATGGGAACATAGATACAAATACAGCCAAATAGATAGATAGATAGCTAAACAGATAGATAGGTAAATGAACAGTTAGTTTGCTACCTAGCTAGCCACAAGATAGACAGACGGACAGACAGACAGACAGATAGATAGATAGATAGATAGATAGATAGATAGAGAGAGAGAGAGAGAAAGACAGAGAGAGAAAGGGGGGGGGTCAGCAGAGAGGGACCCGATGAGGAGAACAGAGAACAGAGAACAGAGAATAAAGAGAATGAGACACAGAAACAAAGAGAATGAGAGACAGAGAACAGAGAAGGAGAGACTTAGAGAATGAGAGCAAGAGGAAAGGGGTAGAGGAGAGAGCAAGAAGGAAGGGTGGAAGAGGAGGAGCAGAGGAAGAAGAAGAGAGGAGAGACTTAGAGAATGAGAGCAAGAGGAAAGGGAGAAAGGAGAGAGAAAGAGGAAAGGGTGGAGAGGAGAGAGAAAGGAGAGAAGAAGAGAAGGAGAGACTTAGAGAATGAGAGCAAGAGGAAAGGGGAGAAGAGGAGAGAGCAAGAGGAAAGGGTGGAAGAGGAGAGAGCAAGAGGAAAGGGTGGAAGAGGAGAGAGCAAGAGGAAAGGGTGGAAGAGGAGAGAGCAGAGGAAGAGTGGGGGTCTAGATTAGTGTTATCAAAGAGGAGCGTAAAGAAGCCTCTCCTTGAAGCCGTGTGAAGATGACGAGGTGAAAGTAGCGCCATGTTATGTCTTAAGAGACTCGTAGATCTTATCGCGTTTGAAGGAAAACCTTTTTTTTCTCTATTTTACCTTCCTCTTTCTTAATTTTGTTTATTTTTTCTTCATTTTAATTAATTCCTTATTTTCTAACCTTCCTTTTTCTTAACTTTGTTTATTTTTTCTTTCTTAATTTTACTGAATTTCTTGTTTTTTTTACCTTCCTCTTTCTTAACTTTATTTAATTTTTCTTAATTCTACTGAATTTCTTATTTTTTTTTACCTTCCTCCTTCTTAATTTTTTATTTATTTTTTTATATTCTATTAGTTTGTCTAAATTTTGTTGTAGTTAAGGCAGCTTGATGCTTTGCGATGAGACTATCAAGAAGATTAGATTAGATTAAGAGAGATTTATATACATATGTATTTACCTTTTAAACATTTTCTTCGCTCCCTCTGTTCCCTTCCTTCTTCGCCTCCGCAGAATAGCTAACACACTCTCAACAATTCTTCTTTTCGTTTAAATACGAGATAAAGTCTTTTAATAGACCCGCACGCACTCTATTTAGAGAGAGAGAGAAAAAAAAGGGGAGCAGATGATAGCAATACTTGTCTCCCACTATACAGGTAGAAAGACTTAGGCCTATATATTGATTCGCCGCTATATAAAGGAAGAGGGAGAGAGAGGGAGAGAGAGAAAAAAAAATGGAGAGAGACAGAGAAAAAAAATATATATAAAAAATAAAAAAGGAGCCTATCGATCGGTTTATAAGGGTGATTTTCCTCGAGGTTCAGCGTGGGAAGAGCGACCTTATAGACTCTCGGGGAGGTGGGGGGAGGGAGGGTGGAGGGGGGGGGGGAGGGGAGGGGGTTGCTGATCGATGCTCCCGATAAGACAAGAGAAACAGGAGCTGTTGGCCAGATAGATATTTTGCTTGATCGTGGGATATCCTTTTTTTTTTCTTCTCTCTCTCTCTGTCTCTCTGTCTCTCTCTCTCTCTCTCTCTCTCTGACTCTCTCTCTCTCTCTCTCTCTCTCTCTCTCTCTCTCTCTATCCCCCCTCCTCTCTCTCTCTCTCTCTCTTTTTTTTTTTTTTTTTTGAGGTTCCCTTTTTATCCTTTCAAATGTTTTTCTTCTCCCGCATCAGGTGTTTAAGGAATTTCTGTCGGCGTCTCCTTTGAGGATCCAAGAAAATGGGGAGGGAGGGAGGGAAGGAGAGAGGGGGGGAGGGAGGGAGGGAGGACGGGAGGGAGGGAGGAAAGGAGGGAGAAGGAGGGAGGGTGTGTGGGAAGGAGGGAGAAGGAAGGTGAGAGGGAGGGAGAGAAGGAGAGAGGGAGGGAGGGAAGGATAAGGAGGGAGGGAGAAGGAGGGAGGGAGGGAGGGTGGGAGGGAGGGTGGGAAGGAGAGAGAGAGAGGGAGAGAGGGAGGGAGAGTGAGGCTTAGAATAAGGGAGAGGGAGGAAAGGGAAGGATGACTGGGGAAGAGGGAGGGAGAGGAGGGGCAAAAGGAGTGGTGATGAGGGAGGGGGGAGGGGAGCGAAAGAGGGAGGAGGACCTTTTTTCGAAGGTGGTTATAGGTGATGGTGGTGATGGTGATGATGATGGAGATGATGATGGTGATGATGGAGACAATGATGGTGATGATGATGGAGATGATGATGGTGACGATGATGGAATCGATGATGGAGATGATGATGGTGAAGATGATGGTGGTGATGGTGTCGCTTCGTCTCGGGGCTTCCGTGTGAGGCTTCTTGGCGAGGCGAGACTTAGAGGCACTGTTCGCTTTGGAGATTTACGCGTTTGGTTCATATTTTCTTATAAACCTTCTAATAAGCAAACACACACAGGGGTGTGTTTATGCAAAATACATATACGATTATACACACACACACACACACACACACACACACACACACACATACACACACACACACACACACACACACACACACACACACACACAACACACACACACATGCGTGTATGTATGCGTGTCTTTGTGCATGCTTGTATGTATACATGCACATACGTACAAGTACCCCCAGATGCTTATCTATCTCCTAAGCCGCACACACCCGCCCCCGAAATACCCCGCCGCCTCAGAGGTCACGGGCAGAAGTTGCCGCACGGAAAGGTCTCTCCAACAAAC
>NC_051397.1:4592915-4597915 GCF_015228065.2 Penaeus monodon
GGGGGGGAAAAAAAAAAAAAGGGGGGGTTTTTCCCCTTTTTTTTTTTTTTTTTCCCCCCCCTTTTTTAAAAAAAAAAAAAAAAAAATTTTTTTTTTTTTTTTTTTTTTTAAAAAAAAAAAAAAACCCCCCCCCCCCCGGGGGGCCCCCCCCCAAAAAAAAAAAAAAAAAAAAATTCCCCCCAAACCCCAAATTTTTTTCCCCCCCCTTTCCCCCCCCCTTTTTTTTTTTTCCCCCCCCAAAAAAAAAAAAACCCCCCCCCTTTTAAAAAAAACCCCCTTTTTTTTCCCCTTTTTTTTTTCCCCCCCCCCCCCCTTTTCCCTTTTTTGGTTTTTTTTTTAAAAAAAATTTTTTCCCCCCCTTTTCCCCCCCCCCCCCCTTTTTTTTTGGGAAAATTTTTTTTTTTTTGGGGTTTTTTTTCCCCCGGGGGGCCCCCCCCCCCCAAAAAAAAAAAAAAAAATTTTTTTTTTTTTTTTTTTTTTTTTTTTAAAAAAAAAAAAAAAAAAAAAAAAAAAAAAAAAAAAAACCCCCCCCCCCCCCCCCCCCGGGCCCCCCCCAAAAACCCCCCCCCGGGGGGGGGGCCCCCCCCCCCCCCCCCCCCAACAAAAAAAAAAAAAAAAAAAAAAAAAAAATTTTTTTTTTTTTTTTTTTTGGGGGGGGGGGGGGGGCCCCCCCCCCCCCCCAAAAAAAAAAAAAAGGGGGGGGGGGGGGGGGGGGGGGAAAAAAAAAAAAAAAAAAAAAACCCCCCCCCTTTTTTCCCCCTTTTTTTTTTCCCCCCCCCCTTTTTTTTTTCCCCCCCCAAAAAAAAAAAAAAACCCCCCCCCCCCCCCCCCCTTTTTTTTTTTTTTTTTTTTTCCCCCCCCCCCCCTTTTTTTTTTCCCCCTTTTTTTCCCCCCCCCCCCCAAAAAAACCCCCCCCCTTTTTTTTTTTTTTTTTTTTTCCCCCCCCCCGGAAAAAAAAAAACCCCCCCCCCCCCCCTTTTTTCCCCCCCCCTTTTTTTTTTTCCCCCCCCCCCCCCCCCGGGGGGGGGCCCCCCTTTTTCCCCCCCTTTTTTTTTTTTTTTCCCCCCCTTTTTTTCCCCCTTTTTTTTCCCTCTCCCCCAAAAAAAAACCCCCCCCCTTTTTTTTTTTTTTCTTTTTTTTTTTTTTCCCCCCCCCCCCCCCCCTCCCCCTTTTTTTTTTTTTCCCCCCCTCTTTTTTTCCCCCCCCCCCTTTTTTTAAACCCCTCTCTTTTTCCCTCCCCCCTTCTCTCCCCCCCTTTTTCCCCCCCCCTTTTTTTTCTTTTCCTTTCCCCCCCCCCACTTTTTTTCTTTTTCTTTTTTTCTTTTTTTTCTTTTTCTTTCCCCCCCTTTTTTTTTTTTTTTTTTTCCCCCCCCCCCCTCTTTTTTTCCCTCCCCTTTCTCCCTCCCTCTCCCCCCCCCCCCTCTCTTTTTTTTCCCCCTTTCCTCTCTCCTCTTTTTTTTTTTTTTCCCCGTCCCCCCCCCCCCCCCCTTTTTTTTTTCCCCCTTTTTTTTTTTTTTCCCCCCCTTTTTTCCCCCCCCCCCTTTTTTTTTTTTTCCCCCCTTTTTCCCAAAAATTTTTTTTTTCCCCCATTTTTTTTTTTTTTTTTTTTTCCCCCCTTTTTTTTTGGGAAAAAATTTTTTTTTCCCTTTTTTCCCCCCTTTTTTTTTTTTTTTTTTTTTTTTTTTTTTTTTTTTTTTAAAAAAAAATGGGAAAAAAAAAAAAAAAATTTGGGAAAAAAAGGGTTTTTTTTTTTTTTTTTTTTGTTGTTGGGGTTTTTTTTTTTTTTTTGGGGGGGGGGTTGGAGGGAAAAAAAAAAGGAAAAGAGGAAAGGAAAAAGGGGGGAAAAGAGGGGGAAAAAAGGGGGGGAAAAAGAAAAAAAAGGGTTGGGGGGGGGGGGGGGGGGGGGGGGGGGGGGGGGGGGGTTTTTTTTTTTTTTTTTTGATGATGTTGATGTTTGGATGTTTATGAGGAGGTGATGATGATGTTGAAAAAAAAAAATGATGATGATGAGGATGATGATGTTTTTTTGGGATGGGGGGATGTGAGGATGATGAATGATGATGATGATAAAATTTGAAAAAAGGTTTTTTTGGGGGGGGGGATGTTAAAATTTGGGGGGGATGTTAAAAAATTTTTTTTTTTTTTTTTTTTTTTTTTTTTTTTTTTTTTTTGATGTTTTTTTTTTTTGGGGGGGTTGATGATAAAAAAAAATTTTTTTTTTTTGATGTTGATGCTGATTTTTTTTTTTTTTGTGTTGATGATGTTGATGATGTTGATGTTGATGATGATGATGATGAGGGTTTTTGATGATGATGTTTATGGGGGGGGGGGGGGTTTTTTTTTGGGGGGGGGGGGTTTTTTTTGATGGGGGGGGGGGGTTAAAAAAAATTTTTTTTTTAAAAGGATGATGATGATGATGGGGGGATTTTTTTTTTTTTTTTAAAAATTTTTTTGGGGATGATGATGTTGAGGGGGGGGTTTTTTTTGATGGGGGGGTTTTTAATGAGGGGGGGGAAAAAATTTTGTGTTTTTTTTTTAAAAAAAATTTTTGTTAAAAAATTTTTTTTTTTGGGGGGGGGGGGGAAAAAATGATGATGTTGATGATGATGGGGGGGGGGTTTTTTTTTTTTTTTTTAAAATGATGAGGGGGAAAATGATGTTTTTTGATGTGATGTTGTTTTTTTTTTTTGGGGGTTTTTTTTGGTGATGATGATGATGATGGGGAATAAAAGGGGTTTATAAAAGGGGGGGGAAGGGGGGGGGTTGGGGAAAAGGGGGTTTTTGGGGAAAAGGGGAAGGAAAAAGGAAAAAAATTTTTAAAAAAAAATTAAAAGGGGAAAAAAAAAAAGGGGGTTTTTTTTTTTTTTAAAAAAAAAAAAATTTCCAAATTCTAAAAAAATTTTAAGGGATGAGGGGAAATGTTTGATGATGATGATGATTATGATGATGATGTTTTTTATGATGTTGATGATGATGATGATGGAGGGGTTTTGATGATTTGATGATGATGATAAATGATGATATGTTGATGATTTGATGTGTGTGGATAAATGTGAGATGGTGATGTATGTTGATGATGAGATGTGATGTTGATGATGATATGAGATGAGAATGATGATATGATGATGTTGATGTGATGAGATGTTTGATGATGTGATTGATGAGATGAGATGATGATTTGATATGATGAGATGATGTTGATGTGATGATGATGATGATGTGGTCGGGAGCTGTGAGGGGTTTATGTGATTTGATGTTTGATATTTGTTGAGATGTGTGATTTTTTGATGATATATGGTGTGATGTGTGAGATGATGATGTGTGATAAAAGGGGTTTGTGTGAATGATGTGTGTTGATGATGATTTGAGATGTGTGATGTGTGTGATGTTGATGAGATGAGTGGATGTGTGGAATGATATGATAAAATGAGGGTTTTTGCTGCTGCTGCTGCTGATGTGATATGATGTTGAAAAAGGTGTTGTTTAGGAGGAAAGAGGAAGGGGGAGGGGAGGAGGGAATTGGAGAAAAAGTAGGGAAAAAATAGGAGGGGAAGGGGAAAGGGGAAAAACATGATTAATGATATAATAAAATTATAAAAATGATACAGTTCTCTACTAAAAATAATAGATTTACTACTACTACTACACTACTATACTACTACTACTACTCACTACTACTATACACTACTTCTACTACTACTACAAACTACTACTCTCTATACTACACTACTACTGCTCTACACTCTACTACTACTACTATAGTTATGATTATGAAAAAACAAAAGAAAAGAAAATGATAAAAAAGGAAACAAAAGAATAACAAGAAAATGTACAAAGAGAAGATGGAATTAAAAGGCAAAACGATGAAGAAGAAAACGGCGAATTAGTTGATGGTGAAGATGATGAAGAGAGAAGAATAAAAAAAAGAAAAAAAAGAAAAAAGGAAGAAGAGAGAAAGAAATAAAAATAAAAAAAACAGATGTTAAGAGATACCGAGAAAAGACTCACCTTTCGTTGTTTATTTCTTTTTTTTCTTTCTCTCTCTCTCTCTCTCTCTTTTTTTCTCCTCCCTCTCTCTCTCTCTCCCCTCCCCCTTCTCGTCCCCCTCTTCCTCTCCTCCTCTTTTTCCCCCCCTTCCTCTCTCTCTCTCTCTCTCTCTCTTGATTATCCTAATTTCCTTTTCATAGTTGAAAAAAAAAATGCTTCTTCATTTATTAATTTCTCTTTTCTATTTATCTACCTATTTATCTATTTATTTATCTATCCATTTATCTACTTATTGCGTTATCTTTTTTTCCAGCGACCAAAAACACCCAAAGGCACATAAAATATTTTCCTAGCCAATAACCCTTTATAATGACACCTGTGTACAATCTCGTTACCGTGTGCAGGCGAGGGTGTGTAAAGGTGTCATGGCATATGACACTATATCATGAGGCAGTGTCGTGACAGGAGGTCATGTTCAACGACGGTGTGGCACCATATCAGGATGAATTATGTTAAAAGAAACACCTTTTTGTGGGCTGTCCCGCCTGATTTTTAATAACAATGATGATGATATTTGATTATGAGATATTTAAAAATAAAAAAAACGACAACAACAATAAGGATGATAATAATACAAACACAAACAATGAAAATAAAATAATAATGGTAAAAAATAATAATAATATTATTAATAAAAATTTAAAATAATAATATTAATAATAATAATAAGATAAAATAACAATAATAATTATTTAAAAATAAAAATAATAAAAATATAATAAATTTAAAAATAATAATAAATAATAATAAATATAATAAAATAATATAAATATAACAAAAAATAATAATAATATAATAAAGATAATAAAACAAAAGATAAAAAGACAACAAATCAAAAACCAAAAACATAATGATAATAAAATGAATATAGTGTATCATCTGATGATGATGACAGCAATAATGAAGAAAATGATAATGATAGTTATAATAGTGACAATAATGATAACAATAAC
>NC_051397.1:4602915-4610415 GCF_015228065.2 Penaeus monodon
TTCTTGTTGTTCTTGCTTGCATTTCATTTTTTTCTATTTTTCTCCTTCTTCTCCTCCTCATCCTCGTCCTCCTATTCTTCTTCCTCTTCTTCTTCCTCCCCCTCTCCTCCTCCTCCTCTCCTCCTCCTCCTCCTCCTCCTTCCTCCTCCTCCTCCTCTCCTCCCCTCCCCCTCCTCCTTCCTCCCCTCCTCCTTCCCCTCTTCCCCTCCCTCCCTCCCCTCCCCCCCCCTCCTCCTCTCCCCTCCTCGCTCCTCCCTCCCCCCTCCCCTCCTCCTCCTCCCTCCTCCTCCTCCTCCTCCTCCCCCTCTTCCTCCCCTCTCCCCTCTTCCTTCCCCCTCCTCCTCCTCCTCCTCCTCGTCCTCCACATGTCATGCACCGCGGTCTGTACGTCCCCTCCGCCCCCTCCTCTCCCACCCTTAGCTCTCTCTCCCTCAGATGCGACATTAAACCTCGGTCGGTCAAGATTCCACGTTGTTCCTCTCATCGGCCATGTCACCCAGAGGCTCTAAGTACACACTCCGCACCCAGAGACGCCCACGCACACCAGATCCTGGAGTTCACGTGGAGTGGGCGAGCGAGACATCGTGTCCGGAGTAGAGTGAATTTTGTGATTGTTCTTCTCCAAGTGACGGTTTTCGGCCATGTTCTCGAGAGGCAGAAATGGCCCAGGGCGAGTCGATTGCGTCTGTCGATTGAAATCATGTCGCGGGGAGATTTTTTTTTTTCCTGCCTGGTTATCATGGCGGTGTCAATCGTGATGTCGCCGTGTGCGTTCAGCTTGTTGTACATGGCGGTCGATGTACATGACACGTATTTCTCACATTTCGTCTCTCGGTCTGCGTTACGGCCGTTGCTGTACTTGGATTTGAATGCCATGTATGTGTATGTATGTATGTATGTATGTATATATATATATATATATATATATATATATATATATTTTAATATATTATATTATATATATAATACACACACGCACACACACACACACACACACACACACACACACACCACACACACACACACGAATATAGACACATACATATATATGTATATACATATTTACACGCATATATACATTTATGTACACACATATATAAATATATGCACATACACTCATTATATATATATATATATATATATATATAATATTATATATATAATATATATATATAATATACATATATATACATAAGTATGCATATATATGTATATATATGTACACACACACCACAAAACACCACACACACACACACCACACACATATATATATATATATATATATATAAAATAATATAATATAAAAATAATTTAATATATATATATATATATGTATATATAATATATATATATTATATATATATATATTATATATATATATATATATATCGAAAGTAAAATCAATTAAGCACATTTAATCACAGCATATTAATCCTCAACAACATGCAGTTAATTCAGTATTTATGTCTATTTTCCTTCTTGGCCAATAGAGACTGGAATTGCTTGATAAAATATTAACATGCGATAGTGTTTTTTTCTTTTTCTTTTTAATCCCATGTTTGATATTGAAGCTTTGTGTTATGCTTTTGAGATTTTTTTTTTTCAATTTTCAATTTGATTTTTATTTAATTGTATGTATCCTCGTTATTATTATTATTTTCATTTTTTTTTAAATTATTATTCTTACTGTTGTTATTTTCCATCGTTATTTTTATTATCATCCTAATTATTATTATCATTGTTGTTGGTATTATTGATATCATCAATATCATTAATATTATCATTATCATCTTTCTTATTTTCATTGTAATCATGATTGTCATTGTTGTTATCATCATCATCATCATCATTATCATCATCATCATCATCATCATTATCATTATCATCATCATCATCATTATCAAGATAATTATCATTAAAGCCATTACAATTATCACCATCATTATTATCACTATTATCATTATCTTTATTACTGATAGTAGCAATAGTATCATTATCATCATTATAGTTATTACTGTTTTTGTTACCATTATCATTATCATCACCATTATCATTACTATTATCATCATAACAGTTATCACTATTGTTTTGCATATCAAAAACCTGTAATAAACAAAGGCGACGTGACATTTTGTAATTATGTCAGTGTGAGAAAGAATTTCCAAATGATTAAAACTTTCGTCCGTAATACATATGCACATTTATGCTTCGTTATTGATAAATAAATGCTTCCTTAAACGATCAAATCGGTGAACGTAACAATTCGAATACAGTGTTAGTAGAATTTTCTTTTTTATCTGATTAAAATTTGTTTATGAGTTATTTGTTGTTTGTACTTTTATGTCTTTTCTTTACGTCAGGAGCATCGAATCGTGGGAAAATCGTAAAACCCGAATAAGGTAGAGTGAGATGTTTAAGATGAAAGGAGAGTAATGTAGTTTGAATTTTAGGGACATCCTTCAAGAGCATTTTTTTTTCTAACTCTCCTGCCGAGGAAACCCGCTGAAGGCCAATCGAGTCAGGAAACTGATGATAACACCCATGCTGACACTCATGCTGACACTCATGCTGACACCTACTCTTACATAACCTCACACCTGCTGACACCTAATCCTGGTTGTATATTCGTCCTGACACTCTCATTTGTATACATAACCCTGCTGACACTCCCTCTTGCTGACACTAACTCCAGCTTACCCTCACTCCTGTTGACACCTTCCTCCTAACATTCAAAACCTACTGACGCCCATTCCTGCTGACAATCACTCCTGTATACATATTCCTGCTGGCACTCCCTCTTGCTGACACTCATCCCTGCTGACACACTACTGACAAAGACAAAGGCACAGTTTATATTCATGATTGTCAGCACTAGCTCCTGTTTCCTAGGTTTCGGTCTGAAATGTCAGGTCATGAGCTGACTTGGTTCATGTCAATCTAAATGGCTGAGGTGACACGGTAATGCCTGTCATGTTAGGGTCAATCTTGTTAGGGAGAAATCGAGTAATTTTGATGAGATGAAAAGAGACCACATAGGTTGGGGACACATTCTCTTTCATGTCAAATAGGCGGATACAGACATGCACACACACAGACACATATACAGACAAACTCACGTACAGGTAATCGCACACATAAACCGAAATGCACACAGAAATGGACTTAGATGATTTTCAACCACACACACACGGCATATACGCACACAGACATATAAACACACACACACACACATTATGTACAAAATACAAACACTCATCCACTCTTCCCTTACACAAACACACACACACACACACACACACGCATACTCACACACAGCCCCTCCCACCCCCTCCCCGCAAACAAACAAACAAAAAAAACATACATAATACAAAGAAATCTGCCATCCTGAGATAACCTCAGGGAAGGAATTAAAACTTATTATTATAATTATACACTTAGTTATAAAATGAATGTTCAACTGCCTGTTCATGCAACATCGCGACACGCAGAATGATCATGCACACGTCATGACCAATACACCACTTACTTACATAACTGCACTGCATGAGCTAAATGAGAGAGAGAGAGTGAAGAGAGAGAGAGAGAGAGAGAGAGAGAGAGAGAGAGAGAGAAGAGAGGGAGAGAGAGAGAGAGAGAGAGAGAGAGAAGAGAGAGAGAGAGAGAGAGAGAGGGAGGGAGGGAGGAGAGAGAGAGAGAGGGAGAGAGAGAGATAGTGAGAGAGAAACAGAGAAACAAAGATAGAGAAACAGAGAGAGACAGAAACAGAGAGAAAGATAAAAAAAGCACGAGAGAGGAGATAGACACCAAGAGAAAGAGACTGCAACAAAGAGAGAATGAGAGATAGATAAGATGAGAGAGAGAGAGAGAGAGAGAGAAGAAGAGAGAGAGAGAGAGAGAGAGAGAGAGAGAGAGAGAGAGAGAGAGAGAGAGAGAGAGAGCGAGAGAGAAAATCCATGTCGCAGTTGATCGATACAACACACTGAACACGACCAGATAAGAACGGAGTCGCGACCTTATCATCTTCTGCAAACTAACATGATTCAAAATTACGATTCCTCTGTCATGCAAGAATCTGGTGTCAATCATCTTCGAAAGACAGAGAGAGAGAAAGAGAGAGAGAGAGAGAGTGAGGGAGAGAGAGAGAGAGAGAGAGAGAGAGAGAGAGAGAGAATAAGAAAAAATGACAAAAAAAAAGAAACCAACACTTATACCGCTCAAAAAAAAAAGAAAAAAATAAGAGGAAAACGATAAAATAAAAAATAAAAATCCCTATCCCTCAAAAAAAAGTATAAAAAAAAGACAAATAAAACAATAACAAGGAATCCCAACCCTCTTCTTCCCCCCCACCCCCCCGCCACCCCTCAACCCCTGAACCCCCTCAGCAAACCCCCCCACCCCACCCACAACCCCAATAAACCCCCTCAACCCAACAAGACCTCTCAAGATTAAAAAAAAAAAAAAAATCCTCGAAACCAGAACCTAGAAATAAATGTAATTGTCTCGCCCGGCGGATCCATCAACAGATAATCACACGTGGTCACCATGCACCGGCGGCACGAGGCTGGACCACGACAACAATAAATCATGCATATGTTTTGGTGGGGCGCCCAGGGAACCCGACGAAGGCGCTCACTACAGGGCCCGTGATTGATGTGTCGGTCGGGTGGCTCACGACAACCGCTCGTGCGTCCGAGTGATTGTTGCAGCCGCCGGCGTCATTGCAGTGATTGCAGAGGGCCAGGTGGGGGGGAGGAGAGGGGTATTTTTGTTGCTGGAGGAGAAGTGGGGCGATGCAAACACGAAGGGGAAAAGGTGGTTTAAGAAGGAGGAGGAGGAGGTAGGTAGGAGGAGGTAGGAGGAGGTAGGAGGTAGGAGAGGGTAGGGGGTAGGGGGTAGGGGGTAGGGGGTAGGTAGGAGGTGGGGTTGTCCTGCGGGATTGGTGGTGATGGTGGGGGTGGTGATGATGATTGTGATGATGATGATGATGGTGATGATGATGATGATGATGATGATGATGATGATGATGATGATGATGATGATGATGATGATGATGATGATGATGATGATGATGATGATGCCAACGATGATGATGACGACGATGATTGTGATGATGATGCGGTGGCTACACAAACGCCGCTACAGGATCGAATGCCTATGATTTAGAAATTTAGGGATTTAGAAACTTTTTCTCTAGGTAGAAAATTGGTAAATAGGCGATTGTTTATTCATTACCGGATCACAGTCTTTATTCATGCGTGAGGAAGAGTGTGTTTGGATATGTCGTGGTGTGTATCTGAGCGAGAATGAGACGGATACAGTTACATAGATGCGGATGAATAAAGAGTAACAAAAAAGGAGAAAAGAGATATGACCCCCTCCCCCCCCCAAAAAAAAAAAGACAGAAAGAAAGGAAAATAAATAAGGATTTAAGTATAAGGACACGTACACACACACACACACACACACACACACACACACACACACACACACACACACACACACACACACACACACACACACACACACCAACAAGAAAAACATCAACAACAACAACAAAACACCAACAACAAAAACAACAACACCCCCCCCCCTCTCCCCACACACACAAACACCCTCCCCTGCTTCCTCCCACACACACACAAACAAGCACAAACACACACACACGATCTTCAGCATATCCCCTAACTTACAGGGCCATGAGGGGAGGGGAAGGGAGGGGGGAGGGGGAATGCTTGAATTATTTCCCTCGTAAGGGTCGCTCGAGTATTTCGAAATGTCAGCAAGGCTCTGCTGTAATATTAACGCCTCAACTCGATACAGCATGACACTCGAATGACCAATACTCTGCGCGTCGGGAAAACAAACAACTGTTGTGGTCAGCGTTATTGTGCTTGTGTGATAAATGTTTTCTCTCTCTCTCTCTCTCTCTCTCTCTCTCTCTCTCTCTCTCTCTCTCTCTCTCTCTCTCTCTCTCTCTCTCTCTCTCTCTTATTGCTCTTTTTTTATGGATTTTTTTTTTTTTTAGATTTTTTTGCTGTTCTTTTGGTGATAAATTATTTTTTTCTTTATTTTTCTTCTTCTTCTTCTTCTTCTTCTTCTTCTTCTTCTTCTTCTTCTGCTTCTTCTTTTTTTCTTCATCTTCTCCTTCTCCTTTTCCTCCTCCTCCTTCTCCTCCTTCTTCTTCTCCTTCCCCTCCTTATTCCTCTTCTATTTCTTAAATAAAAAAAAGCATTTCCTTTTCCACATTTTCCCTTAAGTCAAGATTACTTTCTGTTTTCCATCTTCCCTTTCTTATCCATTTTCTCTATTTCTATCTCCCCTTCACTTCCCCTTTTATCCGAGGAGTTAGGATTTTGGATAAGGACTGAGTATTTCATCGGTAGGATTCGTAGACATGACATATCCTTAATTAACTTTATCGGGTCCAAACACCGTATCAGATTTAATCGATGACGCATCATTACCGGGATAAAACACGTCAGAACATGTATGCCATTCTATCCAGTTCGAGGGGTGCATAGTCATCACAATCTCGACGTTAAAAAGGTTATCATCACAAGGGCATCACATCCTCGCCATACAGTCATTGCGGAAATCACCATAGAGTCATCATAATAACCTTTAGATTTCACTATATCATCTTTTCATAGTCATCACAGCGTCCTCCAGAACTCATTTTAGAGTCATCACGAAGTCATCACACATTCACTACACCATCGTTATCAAATCATCATACAAGTATCACAGTCATCCCCAGATCATCACACAGTCATCACACAGTCATACCAGAATCATCACCTCGTCATCACAAAAGTCTGAAAACCATCACCCAGTCGTCCGAAAATCATCACAGTCATCACAAAACACGTCACCACAAAGATATCACCTCAAGTCACCCGAAACACACCACAACGTCAACCACAAAATAGTCTCTCTAAAAAAAAATGCATCACCCATTCACCACACAATCACAGACTTCACCACAGCGTCATCACAAAAGACCTCACCACAAAATGTAGTCTCAAAAGCATCACCCAGTCATCACAACGTCACCACAACGTCATCGCAAAGGGGCATCACTAGAAGATAGTCTCAAAATACACCACCCAGTCATCACAAAGGGGCGTCACCACAAAAAAATAGTAAAATACATCACCTAATCACCACACAGCCGTCCCTGACATCACAACGGCATCACAAAGGGACATCACCACAAAAATAATCTAACCACTAACCACAAAGTGACGTCACCACCAAAATAATCTCAAAATACACCACCCAGTCATCACCCAGTCGTCCCAGACCTCACCACAACGTCATCACGAAAGGACTTTCACATGATGAATCTTACCGAGAGGGCCTTGAGCAAATTTTCACGTGACAGAATATATCACACGGAGATGTCTTGCGTGTCCAGGGGTTGACATCTGCAAGATTGTGTGTGATTTTCCCTCCTTTTTTTCCCTGTTTCTCGTGTTTCTTTTCTCTTCCACTCTTGGT
>NC_051397.1:4615415-4617915 GCF_015228065.2 Penaeus monodon
ACTTAATGCGTTTTTTTTGTAGAGATAATGTTTTTTTAAGTTGCTTTTACTATCATCTCTACTTTCATTTCTGGACAAGTGCATATATCTATGCATTGATTATATTGCTGTTGTTATTATTAATATTTTCGTTGTTGTTGTTTTTATTATAAACTATTTATTTCATTTTCTGGTATGATTGTATGTGATTTTGGATTCAGGTTATTTTTATTATCATTATTATTATTTTAATATTAGCTTCATTGCTATTGCATTGCTATTATCATCTTTATCATGACAATAAAAAATTACAATAATAACGTTGCAGATACTAATGATAATAGGGATAAGGATGATAATAATAATTATCATAGTAATAATAATAATAATAATGACAATGATGACAAAATGATAATGATAACAATATCCATAATAATAACCGGTGATAATAATGATAATGATAATGATGATAAAAATGATAATGATGATAATAATAACAGTAGTAATAATAACAACAGAAAATTACAGTAATAATGATAATAATAATAATAATGACAATAATAAGAATAATAATGATAATAATATTAACAATGAGGATGATGCGGATAATAAAAATAATAGTAGTAATAAGATGATGATCATCATCATAACAATAAAAACAGCAATAATAATAATAATGATAATGATAAAATTATTGTTCTTATTAATAATAATAATAATGATAATAATAATAATTATTACAACAATAATAAAGATAACGATAACAGCAATGAAAATATTAATCCTGATATCAATAATAATAATAATAATAATAATAATAATAATAATAATAATAATAATAATAATGATAATAATGATAATAATTATGATAATAATAAAATGATAATAATAATAATAATAATAATAATGATAATAATAATAATAATAATAATAAGAACAACAACAACAAGAAGAAAAATAAGCATAAAAATTATAATAATAATAGTTATAATAATGATAATCGACGGCCACTTTTAGTCGATGTCGACTGTGGCATAATTGTCTCTAAATCAATAATGATAATAATAATGATAATAAGGCTAATGAGAATACTAATATCTATCCTACTGCTACTATTACCTCTACTACCAGTCCTAATAATAATAATGATAACAATAATAATAATAACATCGGTAATTATGATAATCATAATGATAATAATAACAGTAATAATGATAGTAATAACATCTAAAACAATTATGATAATAATAGCAATGATGAAAATAGTAATAGTGATAATGATAATAATGGTAATAATAACAGCGAAAATAATAATGGTATAATGATACATATTATAATAGTAATAAAAATAACAATAATAATGAAAATTATATAATAATAATGCTAACAATATTGATGATAATGATAATAACAATAATGATCATAATAAAAATAACAACAACAACAACAACCAAAAAATAGTAATGATGATAATAATGATAATAATGATAACAATAATAATGATAATAAAAATAATGATAATGATAATAATAATAATAACAGTAATAACAATAATAATGATAACAACGACAATAATAATAATAATAATAATAATAATAATAATAATAATAATAATAATTATGATAATTATAATAAGTAATAAAATATAATAATAATTATAATAACAATAATAATAATAACAATAATAATAATAATTATTATTTTAATGATAATGATAATGATAATATAAAAAAGGATAATAATAACGATAATAATAGTAAAAATGAGAAGAAATATAATAATAATAATGATGATGATGATAATAATAATAATAATAATATAATAATAATAATAATAATAATAATAATAATAATAATAATAATAATTATTATTATTATTATTATTATTATTATTATTATTATTATTATTATTATTATTATCATGATGATAATGATAATGATAATATAAAAAAGGGTAAGAATAACGATAATAATAGTAATATTGAGAAGAAGTATAATAATAATAATAATAATAATAATAATAATGATAATGATAATGGTAATGATAATAATGATAATGATGATGGTGATTATGATCATAATAATAATGAAAATATTGATAATATCAGTGATTTTAACAATATCAGTGATATAATAATGTTATCAGTGATAACAATATTTATGATGATTATTATGATAACAATAATACAAAAAAACTAGTGATGATTACGATAATCAATGATGATGATATTGACAATAAGGGTGATAATAATTGCAATAATAAGAATAATGATAATGGTAATGTTGATAATGATAATGGTAATAATGATAATAATAACAACAATAATATTGATAATGATAGCAATAACGATGATGGTTATAAAAAATAATAATGTTAGTGATTAAAACAATCATAGTGATAATGAATATAAAAACTGCATAACACCAGTATCAAAATGTGTGTAAATGAGTTTATGAAAGTATCTCACCCTCGTCGATTCACTCCGAGATAGATATTCCGAAAGATCAAAAGATGAAACCAA
>NC_051397.1:4639216-4641716 GCF_015228065.2 Penaeus monodon
AAACACCTGGTTAAAACGACAAATTACGATTGTTTTTTTTTCTTTTTTTCTTTTTTTAATACTTCCGGGAGCGTTTCCGACTGCCTGGAAAAAGTTCCGAAGTTGATATCCTTTTCCGTTTTCTACGGATTTAGGAGGTGGGTGAATACGTGCATGCAATATGCTTATCTTTTAGTTGAAAAGATGCATTCATTGTTGTATTGCTAAACACTGTTTTTTTTTCTTTTTTTTTTTTCTTTTTTTTTTTTTTTACTCACTTATGTACATCCCAATAAAGGTATTAGTACGTGTTATCTGACTGCATTCATTTCCCAAACTATCACTGGTAATCAACTGTCATAAAACGAATATTATAGAATAAAAATTACCCTCATAACCACATTACATGCTAACAATCGAACAAATCAGATATTCAAAGTAGGGCAGAATAAACAGAATTATTTGAGACATAATGTAAAAGAAAAATGACACGAAAGAGAATAAATATCTCTTTAGCTGTGAAGATATTCATTCTTCATATTTTTCCACACAACAGGTCAGAATATATTGAAATGAAATAGTGTTGCAGCTTGTGACATTGCAACCCAAGAGAATAATGTTTGAATAATGAATAAAGGTATTTGCCTCTGAAGTTTCATTCCTGCGCCTCGAGTGAAGGTATTAGTGAAAAAAGAGTACTGTTTTACCTTAGCATCTCAACACCATTTGATGTGTGAAAAATCTTAGTTTATTCATTGCGTGTGTATATAAACATATGCATACATACATATATTCAGTACATGCATACATACATATGTATATATATTTCTACATACATACTTACGTACACACACACACACACACACACACACACACACACACACACACACACACACACACACGCACACATACACACACACACACACACACACACATTTATACATATATAAACACATATATGCGTGTGTGTATTTGTAGATATAACTTACGTAAAATAGAAATCGCTTTAGGAACATATGAATGAAACTGATACTATTTCTTTTTAATAAATCTAGTGAATGAAAATACTGCTACTATTACTACTGCTACCATTATTACTAATACTTCTGCTACTATTAGTTCCAGTGCACCTCTTCCTCCTCCTCCTTTTCCTACCACTACGAATACTGCAATGGCATTGAAAATAATAATAACAATAATAACAATAATGATAAAAACAACAACGATAGAACCATACCAAATAAAACAGAAATAAAAAAGCAACAGCCTTTGATCCACTTAACAGGTGAATCCCAAGGCAACAATCTCCAGACAGACAAGCGGGATTGAAACAGAACAGGAATAATAAATTTGAGAGAATCGACGAAGATATAGAGAGGAAAGAGCAACAGGCTGGCGCTGCCTGATGGCGACACGCAAGAAAGATAGACGAAGGGGGTAGGGGGGGGAGTGGAGAAAAAAAATAGGATAAATATAGTGAGAGCAACAGGAAGAGTCTCGAAGCTAAACCTAACGGCCGTTAGTTCAAATTCGAGAACTATCCTAACGGCCGTTACAGTTCAAACTCGAGACTATCCTAATGGTTGTTATACAGTTGAAACTCGAAAACTAGCATACGACCGTTACACAGTTCAAACTCGAGAACTATCCTAACGACCGTTACACAATTCAAAGTCGAGAACTATCCTAACGACCGTTACACAATTCAAACTCGAGAACTATCCTAACGACCGTTACACAATTCAAACTCGAGAACTATCCTAACAACCGTTACACATTTCAAAATAAGAATTAACTTCACAGAATTTAATTCAAACACGAAATTATCCTAACGACCGTTACACAATTCAAACACGAGAACTATCCTAACGACCATTACACAATTCAAATTGGAGAACTACCCTAATGACCGTTACACAATTCAAACTCGAGAACTACCATAACGACCGTTACACAATTCAAACTCGAGAACTATCCTAACGACCGTTACACAATTCAAACTCGAGAACTAACCTAACGACCGTTACACATTTCAAAATAAGAATTAACTTCACAGAATTTATAACAAGTCGATTTCGGTTACGATATAGTTTGGTATATTTAAGCATTGGATTCTATGTCATAGCTGGAAGAAAAAGTTATTTAATAAATATAATTGACTCAGATATATAATTTGAGTGTTTTTTATGAACAAAGGATATACATCTCTGAAAAATGTATACATATGACTATATAGTTAATAAGTTATTTGAATGATGTGCATGACTTTTACCATGATTCCTATGTGTATACAGATACACATAAGTAAGTATGATATATATACACATATGTGTGTGTGTGTGTGTGTGCATGTGTTGTGTGTGTGTGTGTGTTGTGTGTGTGTGTGTGTGTGTGTGTGTGTGTGTGTGTGTGTGTGTGTGTGTGTACGTGTGTACGTGTACGTATACGTATTAGACAGTGTGTCTGCATCTGAGATGACCAATTTCATCATCATCTACATCTGGACTCAAAATTTGTATCA
>NC_051397.1:4678113-4688113 GCF_015228065.2 Penaeus monodon
TTCTTTATCGCCTTCTGAAGGATTTTCCTCTCTCTTTTTCTGTCTTCAAGTCTCCTTTCTTCATTTTTCATTTCTTCCCTCTCTGTTTTTTTCTCTGTCTGTCTGTTTGTCTTTGTCTTTCTCTTTATCTCTGTCTCTGTCTCTGTTTCTAGCTCTATTTTTGTCTTGGTCTGTGTCTGTGCTTGTCTCTATCTCTGTCTCTGTCTATTTCTCTCTCTCTCTTTCTCTCTCTCTCTCTCTCTCTCTCTCTCTCTCTCTCTCTCTCTCCTCTCTCTCTCTCTCTCGCTCTCTTTCTTTGTCTCTCCTTCTCGCTCTCGCTCTTTTTTCTCTCTCCCTGCCGCCCTTTCCCCCACCCCTCCATTTTTCTCTCTTCCCCCTCCCCATCCCTCTTCCCGTCCCTCTCTCTTCCCTCCTCTCCATCCTCCACTCACTTCCCCCTCTGCCCCTGCTCCACTCACCTCCCCCCTTTCCCATCCCCCTCTCTCCCCCACTCCCCGTCCTCCACTCACTCCCCCCTTCCCCATTCCCCCCTTCTCCCCTCTCCTCTCCCCCTCCCCCTCCCCCTCCACTCACTCCCCCCTTCCTCCATCCCCCTCTCTCCCCACTCCCCCCTCCTCCACTCACTCCCCCCCTTCCCCCTCCCCCTCTCTCCCCCCCTCCCCCTCCTCCACTCACTCCCCCCCCTATTCCCCCTCCCCCTCCTCTCCCCCATCCCCCTCCTCCACTCACTCCCCCCTTCCCCCTCCCCCTCTCTCCCCCCTCCCCCTCCTCCCTCTCTCTCCCCCTTCCCCCTCCCCCTCTCTCCCCCAGCTCCTCCTCCCCCACTCCCCTCCTCCACTCACTCCCCCCCTTCCCATCCCCCCTCCCCTCCCCCTCCCTCCCCCCCACTCCCCCTCCTCCACCCTCCTCCCTCTCCCCCTCCCTCCCCTTCCCCCTCCCCCTCTCTCCCCCAGCTCCCCCTCCCACTCCACTCCTCCTCTCCCCTCCCCTTCCCCTCCCCCTCTCTCCCCCAGCTCCCCCCTTTTATCAGCACCCAAGAAACAAACCAGCAAAAGTACGAAACACACTCTTGTTAACACACACACACCCAGACGATGATAAACAAGAGGGATGATAATGCCCATCACAAAATTACCTGCGGAAGCACTGGCCCAACTCGGCACGACCCTCATCACAACAGGAGGACGACCACAATACGACCCTAATCACCATAAGGAACAGTGCCCTTAACATGATAATATTTTCCGTCACGTATATAAAGCAACCGTCGCAGGTCGTGGGGTTATTATCAGCAGTGTAAATAGAATTAGTTGTATTGTTTCAGGTGAAATAATGATTTTTTTTTTTAGCTGTTAGCGTTTTTATGAACGAAGTGCAATGTTGGTACTATTACGCACATACACAAACACACACACACACGCAGAGAAAGAGAGAAGGAGAGAGAGAGAGAGAGAGAGAGAGAGAGAGAGAGAGAGAGAGAGAGAGAGAGAGAGAGAGAGAGAGAGAAGAGAGAGAGAATGAGAGAATGAGAGAAAGAGAGAATGAGAGAATGAGAGAAGAGAGAGAGAGAGAGAGAGAGAGAGAGAGAGAGAGAGAGAGAGAGAGAGAGAGAGAGAGAGAGAGAGAGAGAGAGAGAGAGAGAGAGAGAGAGAGAGAAGAACAAATATATCTCTCAATATGAGAAAATGCGCTACTGAGAACATTGTTGAATATCGACAATTGGTAGTATTAGCATGTCATTATAATCACTATCATAATCATGACAAATTCATCGTGGAAATATTTCGTGTTAGTTGAACCCTAGGACTAAGACCCTCGATTTTGGGCTTAACCAAACCTTACCTTATACAGATGCACTTCCTAAAAGGGAAACCAACATCGAAACATTGACTCTTTCGCCCATATCAGTCTAACTCAACAACATTTACTATTCAGTACATGTATTCGATGTTATTCCAGTTCAATCCCACACACTTACTATCCTTGCACAACCCAACAAAACAGAGAACAAAGGACCATTACAACAGAAAACAACACACGGAGAATCACAACACAAAACAACACACAGCACAATACTGCACAGCTATAACACAGCGAAAGAAATCCCCTGTCTCAGCACAGAACATCATAACACGCTATATAACACAGCACCACGTGTTTCTTCAACATCCAGGTAGCTGAAACCCTCCTTTGAAAACCATACATCACAAACCTTTTGATTGAAGTCCGTTGATAACTAAATATTACCTCCATAACGGGCTGGTTAAAGGATTTTTTATTGGCTGATGATAACAGGGTGGTTTTGATAACTTAAAACCGGGAGCCACAGGAGGAGAAGGCTGTAGTGTAATGTTAGGGTAAACCACGTGTGTGTGTGTGGTATTGTTTATATCTTTCTCCAATGTTATTCTTAATGATTTTAATTGGCGTATGCCCACGAGCACACAAGTACTAAAAAAAAAGTGCAGATCTGTGGGAAAATGATAACCAGTATTTTCTTGTATTAGCATCATCATTATTTTTATTATTGTTATACCTATCTCTTAGCCTGACCTTGTAAGGGACTAACCCCCATATCATTTTATAGCACCGAGGCCTCCATTATTCCATAGCACCATAGCACCATAGAAGAGATGCCATCATTCGGATTTTGGACATTTTGTCTTTGATGAAAAAGCAGATTAAGGGGAAATAGCAGGAAAGGAACAGTTAATAAAAAAGGAAAAAGAAGGAGAAGGGAGAGGAGGGGAAGAAGGAGAAGAATAAGAAAAAGAAGAAAAAAGACGAAGACGATGGAGAAGAAAAAAACAAGAAAAATAAAAGATGAAGAAAAGAAAAGAAGAAGAAAGAGAAGAAGGAGAAGAAAAGAAAAAGAAGAAGAAGAAGGAGGAGGAGGAATGATGACAATGATAATAATAATAAGAAGAAAAAGTAGATGGTGATGATGATGGTAGAAAAAAAAGGCAAATAAAATTAACATCAATGCAACGAGAACAAAATAATCTGCCTTGTCACAGGGACCGATTTTCCTTGCAATTTCTTCATGTCCAGAAAGAACCAAAACCATAACTCTATTACGTGATGTTTTGGAAATGAAAAATAAATAAATAAAATGAAAATAAAAAGTGAGAGAGGGGGGGGAGAGAAATAATGAAAGAAGAAGAAGAAGAAGAAGAAGAAGAAAAAAGAAGAAAAAAAAAGAAGAAGAAGAAGAAAAACAACAAGAACAATAACAATAACAAGAAAAAAGAAGAAAAAGAAGAAGAAGAGGAAGAAGAAGAAGAAGAAATGCGAAACGGGACCAAGTATTATGACAATAAAAGAAAATTGATTGAAATTAGTGAGCACTCCGGATGATTAGAGAGGGTTGGGGTAGGGATTAGGTAGGGGGTGGGGGGTGGTGGCGGGGGAGGGGAGGGGGGGAAGAAGGGAGGAAGGAGGAGGAGGAGGAGGAGAAGAGAGAGAGGGCTAATGATGAGTTTGAAGCACTCTAGGGACAGAGCTCGTGCAGGGAAGCTAAGAACGTTTCACTGTCTTCATTATCCAGACGTGGGTCACTATAACTCGCCTCACTCATTGTCTGTAGAGTGAGTGCCCCCCCCCCCCCCCGTGAGTGCCCCCTTCTCCTCCGTCTTTTCTCTTTTTTAGGTGTTGGGGTGGAAGGGATGGGGAAGGAGGTGGGGAGGGAGGAAGGGGTGCGGGGATGGGGAAGAGGAGGAGGTGGAGGAGGAGGAGGAGGAGGAGGTGGTGGAGGTAGTGGTGGTGGTGGCAAGAGGAGGAAGAGAAGGATGATGATGATGATGAAGAAGAGGAGGAAGAGAAGGAGGAGAAAGATGAAAAGAAGGAGGAAGAGAAGCAGAAGGAGAAGAGAAGGTAAGAATTCTAGAGGAACAGAGAGAAGATGAGGAAATGATAATAAAAATACAAATGATGTTGACAAGAAACTGATATTGTGACAAATACGTTTTCTTTTAGTTATAACTGAACGGCGCAATTTTTTTCTTTTTTTTTTTATAAAGAATTGTGTGGTACACGTGTCCTCAAAAACTATGTCTTATATTGTCTAATGACTTTTAAAACATTCTTTAGTGTTGGAGGAACTTGTGAAGCAACAGGAGGCATTGTTATTATCATTATTTGTTATTTTGCTTTTATATATTTTTTTAGATGATATTTTTAAATGTCATTTTCAGTTCACACATTCACTATTATTTTTATTTATTCATTTTTTATTATTCATCTGTTCTCTAAGTTGACATGACATGACAGATGCATGACATTTTGACATAAAGCTGATCAGTATTCTTTCCGTTTGCCGTTATAACTATTTTTATTTGTGATTGATATGACTAATGCACGCACACACACACACACACACACACACACACACACACACACACACACACACACACATACACACACACACACACACACACAAACACACACACATACACACGCACACAAGAACACACGAACACACAACCACACAAACACACACAAAAACATACTTATAAAACTAACACATACAGTTATAACATATACATATACAGATAAAAATAAATAACACCCCCTTTCTCCATCTTCTCACCCCCCCCCCCCGCGCCCCACCAATCTCCCACCTAACGCATCCACTCCACGCCCGCCCGCCCACCCCGCGCACCTCAGCCCACCCACCCGAGCCACCCGCAGTGCACGCCCATACCCACATCCGGCTACGCGAAGGTCCGCCGCAAGAAAACAATCACTATGTCATTTGTGTTAAGGAATTATACATCATAAAACATGCGGACTCGCGAGTTGGGAGTCTGTGTAATGGGGAACTTTCGCCGCCCACGGCCCTCTCGCGGGCCTCGGGGGCGCCAGGGATCGCCTGGGGGCCCTCGCTCAGCCCGCCCACCCACGCCCGTGAGGAGGGATCCACACCCACGGCCACCACGCTAGCCGTCCGGGGACACCCATGCCAGCAATGTGCGCCAGCTGCCCATGGCCATTTCGGGCCCGTGGCCATCTACGCCTCTCGCCCATGGCCACCCACCCATGGCCACCCACGCTAGCCCACACTCACACCCACCGCCGTCGTCGATCCGCCACGACCGCAAACTTACACGACTGGTGATCTTTTTTTTTTCTCTCTCTCTCTCTCTCTTCTTTTTTTTTGCCATTTACCTCCAACCACACATGTCGGCAGCGATTAGCCACCACCTGCAGTCGCCGCTGGAGCCGCCCGCCGCATGTAATCAGCGCCGCCACCGCTCACGGCCTACTGGGGACCCGCCGCTAATGGGGATTGGCGGCGCTGCGCTTCCCCCTCGCCGCCGGGGCCTCGCGCTCCGCAGGACATGCCTACATACATATATACGAACATATATATATATATATACAGACAGACAGACATATATATATATATATATATTTATATATATATATATATATATATATATATATTTTTTTTTTTTTTTTTTTTTTTTTTTTTTTTTTTTTTTTTTTTTTTTTTTTTAACGGTAGGTTCATGTTTGAGCCGCCGTGGTCACAGCATGATACTTAATTGTAGTTTTCATGTTGCGATGCTCTTGGAGTGAGTACGTGGTAGGGTCCCCAGATCCTTTCCACGGAGAGTGCCGGTGTTACCTTTTAGGTAATCATTCTCTCTATTTTATCCGGGCTTGCGACCAGCACTGACTTGGGCTGGCTTGGCCACCCAGTGGTTAGGTAGGCAATCGAGGTGAAGTTCCTTGCCCGAGGGAACAACGCGCCGGTCGGTGACTCGAACCCTCGAACTCAGATAGCCGTCGTGACAGTCTTGAGTCCGATGCCCCAACCACTCGGCCACCGCGGCCATATATATATATATATATATATATATATATATATATATATATGAGTGTGTGTGTGTGTGTGTGTGTGTGTGTGTGTGTGTGTGTGTGTGTGTGTGTGTGTGTGTGTGTATGTGTGTGTGTGTGTGTGTGTGTGCTGTATATATGTATATATGATTACATGCATGCATATAGATTGACTGACTGAATAACAGACTGATAAATAGATAGATATACATATACTTGCACACATGATAAGTACAGGCAGTATCTGTGCACCCCCTCCAACACACACGCAGACACACACACACACACACACGTACACACACACGCATCGTGCCTGTCAACCTGAAGAAATAAATCCAAGCCCCATGATCGTATAGCAAACGACTCAATTGCCAAAACTCGCATGCATTTTTAAACCCTCTTGCACGTTGCAATTACGCCCTCCCGTTGCACCGGGGAAGGTCTAAGTGAAAACGGCAATTATTTCGATTTAATTCCCGAAATTGGGTGTTTGAAATCCCGCGGGACCGGAGGCAACGGAATCAGCTGGAAAAATCCCACTGATTATCATACGCTGTCTGTGCAATCTTCTCGGCATTTTATTAAGCGTCGGTGGGGTCCTTTCCATTACGCAAGAATATGCCTTTCATTACAGATGACGTGGTTTGGCCCTGAATTAAATTCCGTGCCCGTTCATTCGTCATGAATTTTACCTCTTGGGGTATGGGACGCATGACACTGACACGTAGATGAGAAATCGGATAGATAGATAGATTGATAGAGACGCACACGCACTAACACGAACATGTACTCACACACACATGCACGCACGCGCGCGCGCACACACACACACATACACACACACACACACACACACACACACACACACACACACACACACACACACACACACACACACACACACACACACACATACATAAACATACACACACACACACACACACGTACATACACATACACACACATACATACATACACATATACGCATAAAATAACTTACTGTGAAGTAAATTTTTCATATAATTTTCCTCATTCCTGACGTAACTTAAACCAAGGCCAAGAATATGATACTCAGGTCGTTGTGTACTCAATCTCTCTCTCTCTCTCTCTCTCTCTCTCTCTCTCTCTCTCTCTCTCTCTCTCTCTCTCTCTCTCTCTCTCTCTCTCTCCTCTTTCTCTCTTTCTCACTCTCACCCTCTCCACCCTTTCTTCTCTCATTTCCCATCCTATATTCCTTCTTAACCTCCCCATCGGATAGTCGTGTTAATATATGCGCAGAAACTGACGGTCTAACTATTTCCGTGCAGTGTACTTGCCTCGAAGAAGGAAAATGATTCTAATAATATAATAATAACAACAACAACAATGATAATGACGTTAACAACAATAATAATGATGGTAATGATAATGATGATAATAAAGTGAGCATCGGATTTTCATAGATTCGTAAAACAATGCGCGCATGCGTATTATTCTTTATCATCTGTTATTAATTATCACCCTCTTTTACACCAAAATGAATAGACTTAAAGTCCGCAGTCACATGGAATATAATCCCAGGTATAAGTTGCATAATTTACGTCGAATGGGTCTCCGTCCAAGAGTCTGTAGTGCCATGAAATATGAATTCAGACGTGAAATGAAAGCATGACGTGCCAAAGGATGGGCGGACGAACGAAAGAAAAATAGTGTTGTAATAAGGATAATGACAATAATAAAATTGTTAAGAATTGTAGTAATGAAAAAGATTATGATAACGATGATGCTGATAATGATAATAATACTAAGGATAATAGTAATAATGATACTGAAAATAGTAATGATGATAATGATAACATCACTAATAGTGCTAACAAAAAATAACTGATAACAATGCTAATAGTTAAAATAATGATAATGACAATGCTACTTCTAATAATGATAATGCTGCTAATGACACTGATAAGATAATGATAGCTATAATAACGATAAAGATAATAGTAGTGCTAATATTACTATTAGTAGCAATAACAGTGATGATTGCGAGAACAGTAAAAACACAACAATAACGCCAATAATGATAATAATGATGATGATAATTATATCATTCCCCTATCTCCCCCTCCCCTCCCCTCCCCCTCTCCCCCTCCTACCTTCTACCACCCCTTTCTCTATCCCTCCTTCTCTTTACTCTCCTTCTTTCTCTTCTATCATGTTCTCTTATTCCTCTATCCCCCTTCCATCTCCTTCCTATTCTCTTCATTTCCTCCTCTTATGCTTTATCGACTTTCTTTATACCCTCTATTTTACTCTATTCTTTCTACTCTTTATCCCATTTCTTCCTACCCTATATTTGTCTTTTTGTTTTCTTTCCCACCTCTTCCATACCCTCTCTCCCCCATTCTTCCGTACCTTCACTTCCCCCTCTCCCTTACTCCCCTTCTCCCCTCATCCTTACCCTCCCTTCTCCCTTATTCTCCCTCGTCCTCATCCTTACCTCCCTCTCTCACTTATTTCCCTCTCCATTACTCTCCCTCTTCCCCTCATCCTTATCCCCCCCTCCCTTATCTCCTTCTCCCCTACTCTTCTCTCCCCTCATACTTATATCTCCCTCTCCCTTACTCCCTCCCCCACATTCTCCCTTACCCCCCCCCCATTCTCCCTTATCCCCCCCCCCCCACCCAGAGAACAGTCGTCTCGTGTTCCTCGCCCTTCCCACTCACGGCAATTACTGTTATTGTTTTAAAAAGTTCACCAGTTCAATTTGGTGGTTTGCGTTCAGCCTTCGTGAGGTGATTCGCCGTGACGAGAGGGCGGAGGGGTTGGGGGGGGAGGGGGGAGAAGAAGAGGGAGGGGGGATGGGAGGAGAGGAGGGGAAGGGAGGGGGGATGGAGGAGAGGGAGGGAGGGGGAAGGATGAGGGGGGTGGGAGGAGAAGAGGGAGAGGGAAGGAAGGGGTGAGGGAGGAGGGAGAAGAATTGAGGGGGATAGATAGACAGGCAGATAGAGAGACATATATACACAGAAAGACCCGGGAAGAAGAAAGAAGAAGAAGAAAAAGAAGGGGGAGGAGAAGGAGAAAAAGGAGAACGATAACAGGACAAGAGAGAGAGAAAGGAAGAAGAAGAGAGAGGAGAGAGAAAGAAGAGAGAGAGAAAGAAAGAAAGAGAGAGAGAGAGAGAGAGAAATAAAGAAAAAGAAGAGAGAGAGAGAGAAAGAAAGAAAGAGAGAGAGAAAGAAAGAAAGAGAGAGAGAGAGAGACAGCGAAGGAGAGAAAATGGGGTTTGCGTCCGCCACTTGGCTCCCACATGCACGCTCGTCTCCAGAGGCCCATTTTTGCGTCGCCGGGACCGAGAATTGATCCCCAGCTGGTCTCTTGGGTCACAGGTCAGGCGAGGTTAGTGGTGCTACCCTTTCCCTCCTTCCCACCTCCTCTTTGCCCTCCCTTCCACCTCCCCGCCCCCCTGTTCTTCTGTCCTTTCGTTCAATCTGCTCCACCTCCTTCCCTCGTTCTGCATTCCTTGCCTCTTCCATCATCTCCTTCTCCTTTTATATCATTCTCTCTCCTCCTTCCTGCACCCCTCCCCTCTTTCATCACCTCTTCTTCCCTTCCTCCTGCACCCCTTCCCCCTTATATCGCCCCCTCTCCCCTTCCTCCTGCACCCCTTCCCCTCTTTCTGCACTCTTCCCTTTTCCTGTCCCCTCTCCCTCTCCTCTTCCTACGCCCCTCCCCTCTTTCTGCGCCCCTTCCCTTTTCCTGTCCCCTCTCCCTCTCTCTTTTTTCTGCACCCCTTCGCTTTTCCTGTCCCCTCTCCCCTTCTTTCGTCCCTCCCCACCTTCCATCACCCCCTACTCCCCCTGCCTCGCCTCCCATGTTGGGCCTTATGAGATCTGTGGCCGCATGTCATTAGGATAGCGTGTGTTTGGGTGGGGTATGTGGTTGAGACATGGGATGGGGTAGGGGTAGGGAATGGGGAAGGGGGGAGGGGGGGTTTTGCGATGGAGGTAGTGACTTAACTTTGCGTATTTTCTTCGTTTTTTTTTCTCTTATTCTCCTTCTCCCTAATCCCTCTATCCTCTTCTATTATTGTTTCTCTTCATTTTTACTTCCTTTTTTTCTCCTTTATCTTTCTCTCCCCATTTTCCTTCACTTTCCCCTCCTATTCTATTTTTTCTCCTTCC
>NC_051397.1:4695613-4698113 GCF_015228065.2 Penaeus monodon
GTGGTAGATAGATAAACAGATAGAGAGAGAGACATTAATAGATAGATAGATAAATACACCGACAAACAGACAGACAGACAGATAGACACATAGAAAGCTAAATAGATAGATAGACAGAAAAATAAATAGATCGATAGACAGAAAAATAAATAGATCGATAGACAGAAAAATAAATAGATAGATAGACAGAGAAATAAATAGATAGATAGACAGAAAAATAAATAGATCGATAGACAGAAAAATAAATAGATAGATAGACAGAAAAATAAATAGATAGATAGACAGAAAAATAAATAGATAGATAGACAGAAAAATAAATAGATAGATAGACAGAAAAATAAATAGATAGATAGACAGAAAAATAAATAGATAGATAGACAGAAAAATAAATAGATAGATAGACAGAAAAATAAATAGATAGATAGATAGAATCTAAAAGAAGGAAGATAAAGACGAGGAAGAAAATATATAAAACGAAAGCGAAAAAGATCTTCAGTTTCCCTCCGTTTAAAATCCTAAGCCGCTGCACCGGAGTCTCTCGGAGCGTGTGATAATTAAGCGAAATATTTAAAACGACCTCGATTTCGGTTCTCGCTGGTGCCTGGGCTCTCCCCCTCCCCCCCTTTCCCCTCTTCTTTGACCCTCTTTTCCACCCTCTCCTCCCTTCCCTTCTCCTTTTCCCCTCTCTTTCTCATCTTTCCTCCCTTCCTTCACAGCTTTCATCTATCTCCCCACCACCCCTCTCCCCCTCCCTTCACCCTCTTCCACCCCTACCCTCTCCTTTCCCCTCCTCCACCCATCTGCCTCCTTTCCCCTCCCTCCACCAACCCCCTCCCTCCCCTCCCTCCACCAACCCCCTCCTTCCCTTCCCCTCCCCCTCCCTCCACCAACCCCTTCCCTCCCCCCCCTCCATCAACCCGTACCCTCCCCCTCTCCATCAACCCCCTCCTTCCCCTCCCCCTCCTTCCCCTCCCCCCCTCTAGCCCCCATCTCGATTCCGCAAAAGTGAAGTTGAAGTGCGGAGAAATCTGAGGCCCTCCCCCTCTTCTCCCCCCTCCTCCTCCCCCTCCCTCTCTTCTCCCCCCACCCCCCACCCTCTTCACTTCCTCTCTCCTCTTTGCCTTTCTTCTCCTCCTATCCCCTCTCTTCCTCTTTCTCCTCCCCTTCTTTCCTTCTTCCTCTTCTTCTCAAGCTCTTCCTTCTCATCCTGATTTACCCTCTTATTTTCATCTACCTTTCTTCCTCTTCCTCTGTTCTCATCCCCTTCGCCTTCCCTTCGCGCTTTCCTCTCTTTTCTTCCTCCTCCTCCTCTCTTCCCCTTCCCCTCTTCTTCTCCTCCCTCTCTTTCTTTCTACTCTCTCCTCTCTTTCTCTTTCTCTTTCCCGTTCCCCTCTCTCCTCTTCCCTCTCTCTCTCCTCTCTATTTCCCTCTCTCCTCTCCTTCCCTTTCCCTCCTTTCCTTTCTTCTCATCTCTTCTTCTCCCCCTTCCAATCTCCGTTTCCCCTTTCCTCATCCTTTCTCCTTCCTCTTTTCTTTCCCCTTTCCTGTCTTTTTCTTTCCTTTCCCCTTTCTCTACCCTTTCAACTTCCCTTTTTTTCCCCCATGCCTCCCTTCTCTTCCCCTCCCTCTCTTCTATCACATCTTTTCCCCTCTCTCTCTCTCTCTCTCCTATCCCCCTCTTTTCCCCTCTCTCTCTTCCATCCCCTTCTCATCTCCTCTCTCTCCTTCCCCCTCTCCTATCCCCCCTTTTCCCCTCTCCTACCCTCTCTCTCCCTCTCTCTCCTATCCCCTCTTTCCCCCTCTCCTCTCCTTTCTCTTCCTCTTTCTCTCCTATCCCCTCTCTTCTCCTCTCTCTCCTTTTCCATTCTCCCTCCCTCTCTCTCTCCTATCCCTTCTTTTCCCCTCTCTTCCCCTCTTTAGTGAAAAGAAAGAATCCTTTCGGTGGAGACTCGAGAGGATCTGCATGGACTCAGCACGTTAAAATTTGCATATGAGCAACGCATGAACTTATTATTATTATTATCATTATTATTATTATTGTTATTATTATTATTATTATTATTATTATCATTATTATTATTATTATCATCATTATAATTATTATTATCATTATTATTATTATTATTATTATTGTTATTATTATTATTTTTTTTTTATGATTATTCCGCTTATTAGTAATTATTTTTATTATTATTCTGATTTTATTTTTAATATTATTATTATTTTGTTATTTTTCTTGTTGTTCTGCTGATAGTATCACTTTGTTTGTTTGTCTGTTTATTTACTAATTTCTCTATGTATTTATCAAATTAATCTAAGTCGGATCGTTTGTTTGTCTCCCTTTATATCAAATATGCAATGGGTTTAAAATATATTTTCCGGACAAATCGTATTTATCATATATAAAAATCAAAATATACGATTGAATATATGTGGAAATACAACCCTACATTCGTTATATATATTATATATTATATATATATATATATATATATATATA
>NC_051397.1:4703113-4705505 GCF_015228065.2 Penaeus monodon
CCCCCATCCCTGCCACCCCCACCACCACCCCCACCCCCACCCCCACCATCCCAACCCCCACCACCACTACTTCCTTCATCAAAATTTAATTCTATAAAAATCACCCAGTAAAGTTTTAGCGATTTTTCTGCTTTTTACGTAACAGCATCTCACAGTAATAATTCAGGTGGGAAATACCACAAGTCACACAATACGGACATGGCCATAAAATTGATAAAAAGAAAATATATATATGTTTACATTTATCTACGCACCAGCCCAAGTGATAATGATAATGGTGAGGATAATGATGGTGATAATGATAGTGATAAATGTAGTAAGCATAGCAATAGTACTGATTATGATGATGATAATAATGATGATAAAAATATTAACAAGTGATAGTGATAATACTGATAATAACTAAAACTATAAAGATAATGATAATAGTAATAATAATAATAATGATGATGATGATGATAATAATAATAATAATAATAATAATAATAATAGTAATAATAATAATAATAATAATAATAATAATAATAATAATAATAATAATAATAGTAATAATAATGATAATGGTGATGATAGCAATGACAGTCATAATATAACCATCATAATAACAATGACAATATTGCTAAAAAGGTAAATAGACAAAAAGATACATAACTAAAAGGATAAACTGATAAACAGACAAATACACAGATAAAGGAAAAGAATAAACAGATAAACAGACGAATCAGCAAATTAATCATACCATAAAAAAAAAAAAAAAAAAAAAAAAAAAAAAAAAAAAAAAAAATATATATATATATATATATATATATATATATATATATATATATATATATATATATATAACAATATAGATAATAATAATATCGACAGATCGGAAGTTATATCTCATGTTGCCACAAAGTCATAAATATTGCCATGAGGACCCAGCTGTTGTAACACCTGTCCTGCTTCTGCCAAATCCCGTGTGACCATTGCATAATGGAGATGGCAGGTTGTCAATGCGAGATTCATAAAACAAGTCTTGGTTGTTGGCGTTGTGTGTGTGTGTGTGTGGGGGGGGGGTGATGTGTGTGTGTGGGGGGGGTGATGTGTGTGTGTGTGTGGGGGGGGGTGATGTGTGTGTGTGGGGGGGGGGGTGATGTGTGTGTGTGTGTGTGTGTGTGTGTGTGTGTGATGTGTGTATGTGTGTGTGTGTGTGTGTGTGTGTGTGTGTGTGTGTGTGTGTGTTGATAGGGAGAGGAGGGTAGTGAGAGGGAGAGGGGGAAGGGGAGGGAGAGGGGAAGGGAGAGGGACAGGAAGAGGGGGAAGGGGAGGGAGAGGGACAGGCAGAGGGACAGGGAGAGGGGGACAGGGAGAGGAAAAGGGAGAGGGTGAAGGAGAAGGAGAGGGTGAGAGAATTCGAAGGTAAGACTTACTTTGATACGAAAACCATAAAAAAAAACAATTTTTCTGACACATACGACCCCCCCCAAAAAAAAAAAAAAAATATATATATATATACATATATATATATATATATATATATATATATATATATATATATATATATATATATATATATATATATATATACATATATATATAAAAGACAAATGGCAATCTGCGTCGCAATTAAAAATAAAACCGAGGAAAATATAATAAAAATGAAATAGGTCTTTTGTATAATGGAGACTGTTCCCTCCTGCAGCGTCCATGTTGCTTGTGGCTGAAGGGAAGGGCGCCCCCCATCGCACCTCGCCCCTTCACACGCCCCTTCACTCCCTCCCCTTCTCCCTTCTCCTTCCCTATCTTCTATTCCATTATTTCCCTTCCTTTATCTCTTTTCTCTAACTCCCTTCACGTCTTGTCTCTTTTGCATCCACTTTCATCCACCTTACACTTTTTTTTCACTATGCTCTCTGTCGTGTTCCCTCCCACCCTACTACATTACCCCCCCCCTCCCTCACGTCCTGTCCCCTCCCTCTCCCTTCTACCACCTCTCCCCCCCCTTCTCTTCCTTCCTTTCCCCTCCTACAATCCCCTTCCCCTCCTTCCTTTCCCCCCTCCCCCTCCTACCACCCCCTTCCCCTCCTTCCATTCCCCCCTCCTTCCCCCTCCTTCCCCCTCCCCCCCCCACAGAATCCACCTACCTCCGTCTCGGCTTCCCCTCCCCCCAAAAAATGATGTTAATTTCACTCCTATCTTTGCAACTGGGCCATATAGCACCAAGAAAAAAAATAAATAAATAAAAAATGAATAAATGAATAATAGTAAAAAAAAAAAAAAAAACAGATAAATAAAAGAAATGAAAAAATATGAAATTAAAAGGAAGAAAAGGAAAAAACACACATAATTTTGCTTCAATATTTTTGTTTTAATTGTCTATCTCGCCCCCCTCGCCGCCCCCCTCCCC
>NC_051397.1:4705605-4710605 GCF_015228065.2 Penaeus monodon
ATTTAAAATTTATATATATCAATTTTTTTGTATAATATATACATTTTTAATATTATATAATATTATTATATATTTTAAAAAATATATATTATATATATATTTATATTAAACACATACCCACTCCATCCATCACACTAATGTTCTCAGCTCCCGCCTCCCACTCCGCCACTGCCTCGCCACTGCCAGCATCCTCCCCACGAAGCCACAAACACCCGATTACTTCACAACAACACGCCACGAGCAACATCTCCCCTCACCCCCCTCACCCCACACACCCCTCCCCCCACACGCGAGGCCAGAGGAAGAGCTGGATCCGTGAGCGTGAGCGAGCGTGGCTTAATATTCACCAGCATGCATGTTATATTCCCTTGGGCGTGTATAATGCCCTCTCGTGACGTCACGAATGGACATCCGCGGCGTGAACTCGCCCACCCAGACTCAGCATTTGGTCTTTTATTCATAGTCTAGTTTGTTATTCATCAGGTGGAGGCCTTTTCTCCCGTGCGCCGACGACTGGGATGTATAATCATGGCGGGGGTCTCCGGGCTTCGAGACTGCGTGAGTGAGATAGCGAAGCGGAGCGTACTTTTTACCCTCACTCTTCTCTTCTATTATGGAGGGCATTGCATCCCCTCTCCTCTTGATTTTGTCTTGAAGGATCCTGTTGGGAAATGCATGACGTCCTCATGAATCCTTCGGTGCATGTCTTCGGAGGGGGGAGGGTTTTCCTTAATGCGAGTCAAAAAGCTCGAGATACGAAAATTGATGTCGGATTTATGAAGCACTTTGTGGCCTGCTTCGGCAAACCGCGGTCGTATGTATGTATTCACATTCTAAACTTGGGGCCGATTTTTGAAATTCATGATGTAAAGGTTTTGCGAATGTGAGTCGCTTGATTTATGAATAGACTTGTGGTATGTGAACAAGACGTTGGTTACGTTTTATACATAACAATAACGCATGAGCTAAACCTGAATTATGAAAGTTTATTTACGATTTTATTTTTTCCTTATTCTTAGGTGCGGGGGGGGGGAGATATGAGGACTGAGGATAAGAAATAAACTTACCACAGAGTTTTCATATTTATTTTAGGATTTCAGAGAATGTATGACAAAAATTATTGTTTTTTTTTCTTTCTTTCTTTTTGGCTTCAATTTTTTTTTGAGAATGTGTATTCGGTTATTTGCGGTTTTTGTTCTTACTCCATTTATTCTTTCTATGTCTTCCTCCCTTTGTTTTTGTTGTTGTTGTTGTTGTTTTTACTTACTTTATCACTATGTTTGTATTTATAATATCCTTTTCTGTATTTTCACACTTTCTGCTAGGTTTCTTACCCTTATTTTTGTCTCTCTCTGTCTCTCCTTCTTTCTCCTTCATTTTTCTTTTTTTTCTTCTTTTTCTATTTCCCTTCCTATTTTATTTCATTTTTTCCCATTATCTCTCTCTCTCTTTTTCTTTTTCTCTATTCTCTCTCTCTCTCTCTCTCTATCTCTACCTATCTATCTATCTGTCTCTCTCTCCGTCTTTCTGTCTCTCTCTCTCCCTCTGTCTGTCTGTCTCTCCTCTCTCTCTCTCTCTCTCTCTCTCTCTCTCTCTCTCTCTCTCTCTCTCTTTCTTTCTCTCTAACTGTTCGTCTCCCCCCCCCTCTCTCTCTCTTTCTGTCTGTCTATCTGTCTGTCTATCTGTCTGTCTGTCTGTGTGCGTGTGTCTGTCTCTCTCTCTCTTTCTCTTTATCTATCTGTCTCTATTCTTTGTCTTTCCCACCCATCCTCATTTTTATAATTAATCACCCAAGCCTCCCCCCCCCCCCCTACTATTTTCTACCCACACCCTTCCCCCCCTCCACCCCCAACCTCTGCCACCTTGTTGCAACTAGACGATACAATTGCAATGTACACACGGGCTTGGGTGGGCACACATGCATGAAACATGACCTAACCCTCACGCCCATCTTGTGCCCATCTCCCCCTCCCCCCCCGATCCTCCTCTACCTACCTCCTCCTACCTCCACTTTCACCGACCACCTCCCCCCCCCTTCCCCTTCCTCCCCTATCACCTCCCTCCTCCCTCCCCATCCTCTACCCTCCTCCCTCCTCGACCTCCCCTCTCTCTCTATCCTCCTCCCCCCCCCTCTCCCCTTTCGCCAACTTCCTCCCCCTCCTCCCCCTTACCCTCTTTAGTTCCCCCTCCCTTCTTCTCCCCTTACCTTTCATTTCGTCAACGCCCAGTTTATCCCCTCTATCCTCCCCCCCTCCCCCTCCCCCTTCCCCTTCCCCTCTACCCCCTCCCCCTCTTCCCTTCTACCCCCTCCTTCCCTTAGGTTAATTGCCAACGCCCTGTCCCTTTTTTTATATCCTCCTTCTCTCTCATCTCTCCCTATTTCTATCTTTCTCTTTATTTTATCTTTCTCTCTATCTCTTTATATACTATTTCTCGCTCTCTTTCTCTCTCTCCCTCTTTCTCTTCTTTTCTCTTATCTCTCTCTTCTTTTCTCTTCTCTCTCTCTCTCTCTCTCTTTCTCTCTCTAACTTTCTCATTTTACACATCTCTTTTTCCCTGATTCTTAATTTCCATAAATAACCTTATTTTTTCTCTAAGTTTTATTTCATCTGCTTATTTATCAATTTTCTTCTGTTTCTTCATTTTCTTCATCAGCAACCTAATCTTCCATTCATGTCATCCTATTTATTTCTGATTTTCTACTAATTACCATTGTTATCATCATTATTACCTTCACCATATTCATCAATTTCATTATATTTATTACTACTGTTTTACTGTACCGATCATCACCAATCATATATATATATATATATATATATATTATATATATATATATATATATATATATTTATATATATATATATATATTTATACAATAACAAGCGTCATTTTAATACAACGCTAACTACGCATAAACATATATAAGTTCACTAAAATGTACTTTTCTTAGCCTTGAGGTTAATATATTTTTGTTATCACTAATTACTAGCTTAATTTTCAAAGCAAATACTGGTGTACTCTTTACCTGTGTTAGCGGATGATTTTGTGAATATTTATTTGCAGAACATGCGAAAGAAGTTACTAAACGTACGCATATAAATATTTGCTCTTCTCAACACACTCTCCGTAATGCTACTAAACAAATATCATTAATTGATAAATAGTATTTTGGAGTGCTATCAAACTTTTTTTTTTATTTTATTTTTATTTTTATTAGTTTTTTTGAGAGCTTATTCCTACTCCCCAAAAAATAAAGACATTGAAAAAGACGGAAAAGTAATTTAGTACATTGCCTTGGGGATATATTTTATAATCCCTGAATAAAGTCACACTATAATCCATTTCTCAAAGAGAAAAAGAAAAAATCCAGGAAAATGACATAGAGCGCCAGGCGAAGAGAGACCGAAGAAACCCCGCCTCTACGACCCTCATTTTGCGCGCTCCCTTTGAGTCAACAACCAAAAATGAACTAAAATAAACTAAGCGACACCTGAAAACACCTTTCGCCGCTTCCTGCCTCGTGATTGGCTGAGCTCAGACCAATGGCGCGAAATCTCACACCTCGGCGTCACCTGTGATAGGCCGGGCCACACCTCGCCAGCCAATCAGCGGCCGGGATCCCAGATTAGGTGTGAAGTCGTACAAATGAGGATGCGGCGATCAATTCTCGGTAGGCGGGTAGCGTAAAGTGTAAATATATGTACCATTTTTTACCGGCAAACCCCACAATCCTCATAAACCGCGAAGATTGTCTCCATCTCTCGAAAGCCCAAACGTGTCAACCGTAGCTACCAAATCGGCGAAAGCGCCCTCGCAGAGACACCAAAAATACACACATGAAATACAGTATCTCGCACCCTGCTTGTCCCCTTGCGCAAAGAGGCTTCAGAATTTTTCTAGGCAAGGGATTGGTCCTTTACGCTTCCTCAGTGCCTACTTGACCTTCATGTCTAGATAAGTCCAAACAAGTTACATCTGAGACTCCGCAAGGATCAAAGGACGCTTTCCCTCCTTTACAGATCCCGGAGTGAAACCGCGACGCAGTTACAAAATTCCACAGGATTCTTGCCTGGTTCTCGATTCTGCCTCTGGTAAAATACATATAAATTATGTGTATGTATAAATATTTCTATATCAAGTGGGGCTCTCTGTTGGGGGTGTATAGATTTGTACGATGACTAAACAATTAATAAATTCGAACGGATTTAAAAACAGCTGATTTTGCTGTTTGTTGCAGGTCCTCGCGTGTTCTATTTATTCTCTCCCCTCTCTGCCCATTGCTATGGTAGGGGGAATTGGCTGTCAAAACATTGGAAATTGCTTTGGGTCTTCGTAAAGGTACAGACTCCGCGTTTTCTATTCTCTGTCGATTCTTTTCCCTCTCTCCTCTCACTCTTCTCGCTCTCTCCCCTCTCTCCTCTCCCTGAGCCTTTTATCCTGCCCCTCTATTCTAAACGGCGGCCACAGTGTAAATGCAATGATGACGTTATTTTGGCATTTTTCCCGTTCGCTGTCTCTGTTTGTCTGTCTGTCTTTCTGTTGTGTCTCTCCCCTCTTTTCTTTCACTTTTCCTTGCCCTAATAACAGGTTCTTTTTTCGTTCTCTCTCTATCTATCTATCTATCTATCTATCTGTCTCCCTCTCTCTGTCTCCACCCCCTCCTCTCTCTCTCTCTCTCTCTCTCACTATCTATTGCAATATTATTATCCGAGTGAATATTTCTGTTTATCCTTTTTCGTATTCCTCTTCTCTTTTGTCCATATCGCCTGTCTCTCTCTCTCTACTATTTATCGTCATTCCCGCTTCCCTCAATTACTTGTCTGTTAGCCAATCTATCTAAGTTTTGCTAATGTGAATGCGTATTTTTTCGCGGTTTTATAATAAATAATTCACAAGGGGCAAAGGTATATTCCCCACGAAAAAAAGGCTATTCATGTTAGAACAGAAGTTGTTGTAGAGAGTATTTCCTCTCTGAAACAAAAATCTTGCCCGTCGAC
>NC_051397.1:4718105-4722023 GCF_015228065.2 Penaeus monodon
TTTCTTCCTCCTCCGCTTACTTCTCTTCGTTCTTTTTTTCTCCTCTTCCTTCCACCTCCACTACCTCCTCCTCCTTTTCGTTATTCCCCTCTCACTTTTCCTTCTTTCTCCCTATCTCCTCTCCCCTATCCCCTCCCTTTCTTCCCCCTCTCGTCATTTCCCTCTTCCATTTCTTTCTCCCTTCTCCTTCTTTCCTCCTGTCCTCCCCCTCCCTTTATCACACCCCTGTTTACATAGATCTTTCTTTCCCCTTCCCTTTGCCTCCTCTTCTTTCTCCCATTCTTCCCTGTCTTCTCTCTCCCTCTCCACCTCCTTCTTGTTTATCCCGTTCTCCCTACCCTCCCTCCTTCCTTTCCTGACCTACCCTGCGTGGCCTATGTCCCTCCCCCCCTCCGCTCTCCTCTCCCCTTCCCTTCTCCCTAGACGTCCCTGTGTGTAGTCAGCTCTTTCCCTCTCCCCTCTCGCTGAACTCTCCCCTCCCTCTCTCCGCCCCTGCTACCTCTCACCTCAACTTCTCTCTTCTCTCCCTCTTCCCCCTTCTTCCCACCTTTCCTCTGCTCTTCCTTATTGCATTTCCCCCACACTCCCTTCCCTCTCCCTTCGCCCCTTCTTCCCTAACCCTTCTCCCCTCTCCTCTCTCCCCTCACCTCACACTCATTCCCCTCTTCCTACCCTCCCTCTCCTTTCCGCAACCTTCCTCCCTTCTCTCTCCACCTTCCCCGCCTCCCCTCTCCCTCTCCCCCCCTCCCTCCCCCATCCCCTCCCCACCTTCCCTCCTCCATCTCCCTTCCCTTCTCCCTTCCCTCTTCCCTACACGCGCTAAGCCCCGGAGGTTTGCATGATGCTGGTAATGGGGTTGACCAGAGCAGTACCGTAAAAATAAACGTTCCCAGGCTTCGGTGTCGCCCTTCCCGCATTTCCTCACGAGTTCGGTGGACGAGAAAATGACTGCGGATTACTCATATTGGTGAAGCCGCAATTACCTTTACCTTTTCCCTCCCTCCCTCCCTCTCTCTCTCTCTCTCCCCCTCTCTCTCTCTCTCTCTCTCTCTCTCTCTCTCTCTCTCTCTCTCTCTCTCTCTCTCTCTCTCTCTCTCTCTCTCTCTCTCTCTCTCTCTCTCTCTCTACTTTCCTCGTCCGCTCGCTTATCTTTCTACTTTTTCCCCTCTCTTTGTATCACTTCCGTTCCTCTTACCTTTCTCCTTTCTTCCTCCTTCACTCCCCTTTTTTCCTTTTCCTTTCCCCTTCTTTACTCTCCCCTACTCTTAAATTTTCTACTTCCCCCTTTCACTTCCCCTTCCCTTCCTCTGAGCTTTCCTCTATACCTTTACTCAACGCTCTCTCCCTCTCTTACCTTTCTCCTCCCCATTTACTTCTCCTTCCCTCCCTTCCCTTCCCCTCTCCCCTTCCTCCCTTCTCTTCCCCTCTCCCCTTCCTCCCTTCTCTTTCCCTCTCCCCTTCCTCCCTTCTCTTCCCCTCTCCCCTTCCTCCCTTCTCTTTCCCTTTCCCCTTCCTCCCTTCTCTTCCCCTCTCCCCTTCCTCCCTTCTCTTCCCCTCTCCCCTTCTTCCCCTTACATCCCCACCGACGTTAGTGCTTCCGCTGTTTTGATTTTTTCCTTATTCCTCTCTCTTTTTAGTATATTTCATAGGCTTTAGAAAAGTCTGTAGTCCTACCGATATAAAATAATCTAAAAAAAAGAGTGAATAGAAAAGAAAGTTTTAGGGAATGAAATACAAAGAAAAAAAAAATATATATATATACTTTTTTTTTTTTTCTTCTCTCTCTCTCTCTCTCTTCTCCCTCTCTCTCTCTTCTCTTTCTCTCTTTACTCTCTCTTCTCTTTCTCTCTTCACTCTCTCTTCTCTTTCTCTCTTCACTCACTCTTCTCTCTCTCTCTCTCTCTCTCTCTCTCTCTCCTCTCTCCTTCTCTCTCTCTCTCTCTCTATCTATCTCTCTCTCCCCTCCTCTCTCTCTCTCTCTCTCTCTTTATTTTATTTTATTTTATTTATCTATTTTTTTATTATTTTTTTAAGGTCGACGTGTTTTGAGATTTTTCCTTTTAACGACACATTTTTGTCCACCAGGTAAGTTCTTGAAGACAAACAAAAGAGTTGACGGTCGAATTGAAAAACACATAAGCAAGATACGAAGGAGAATAATAAAAGAAAAGAATGAAAAAAAGAGAAAAAAAAAAAATTAAAAAAAGGGGGGAAACTACCGCCCGTTCGCAGTGGTTTTGTTTGCGGTTAATCTCGTTTGAAAGGAAGATAAACCCGGGTTGTGTTACAGTGATTTCCGCGTCACACAACCCGCGTCGTGGACAATGACAGGGGCTCGGTCATGCGCTCACGTCATGTTCTCCTCACAAAAGACCACAGATCTTGGTGCCGTCATGAAGACTGGCGCATAAAAATGATAATTGGCGCAAAAACAATGGTTTAGGAAATTCGCGTGCCCGGCCGGCTGAATACGCGAGGCAAAAATGGAGAGATCGCATGCCACCGGGAATAATGGCATTGCCGCCTCTCTGACAGCAGTAGAGGCGGCGGAAGGGAGACTTACAGACGAGGGCGGAGGCTCAGGGTGAAGGAGGTGAGGCAGGGAAATAAGGGTGGCAGGAAATTAGGGTGTGTATGCGTGTTCGTGTGTATGTGTGTGTGTGTCTCTGTTCGTGGTTGTGTGCGTGTGTGTTCGTGTTGGTGTGTTTGTGTGTGTGTTCGTGTTTGTGTGTGTGTTTCGTGTTTGTGTGTGTGTTTGTGGGTTTCTCTTTTACGTTTTCTGTTTCTGTCTTTGATCTTTTTCTTTCTTCTCTCTCTCTCTCTCTCTCTCTCTCTCTCTCTCTCTCTCTCTCTCTCTCTCTCTCCTCTCTCTCTCTCTCTTCTCTCTCTTCTCTCTCTCTTTTCCTTCTTTCTCTTCTCTCTCTCTCCTCTCTCTCTCTCTCTCTCTCTCTCTCTCTCTCATTTCTTTCTTTCTCTCTCTCTCTCTTCCCTCTCTCTCTCTCTCTCTCTCTCCTCTCCTCTCTCTCTCTCTCCTCTCTCTCTCTCTCTCCTCTCTCTCTCTCTCTCTCTCTCCTCTCTCTCTCAAAATGAATGCGGATAAAACCTTCGGGGATAACCTACATTACAATACCTTCTATGATGTATGATTGTAGGAGCTCTCTACACACACACACACACACACACACACATACACACACAAACACACAAACACATGCAATTTCATACACACATTTTTATACACACACACATACACAAATACACACACAAATACATTTTCACACACACATACTATTCCGAGAACTCACACGCACAAAAACACACACACACACACACATGCATGAACAAAAAAAAAAAAAAATATATATACATATATATATAACATTATATATAATATATAATATCATAATAATTTATAATATATATTAAATAGTATATATACTAATATATCAAAATGTATGTATATGATATAAATATATATATAAAGAAAGATTGAAGAAATAGGGCCAGAGATAAAGTAACATATTACCATATAAGTTTATTCTATATATTGAAACTGATAGCGGAGAGAGCGAGCGCCGATAAGCAAGAGATTCAAGAGACGTAAGGAAACGGGAATAGCGAAAGAGACAGATAAAGAGTTGAAATAATGATAAGAAAGGGCGGAAGAAGAAAAGAGAAAAATAGGATGAATAATATAATAATATATATAAGAGTAATATATGTATAAGATAAAAAAATAGAATATAATATATTAATATATATTTAATATATTATATTATATATATATAATATTATATATATATTATAATTATATATATATATATATATATCATACTACTATATATAGATATTATATATATATAGATATATATAATATATATTATACATATATATATATATATATATATATATATATAT
>NC_051397.1:4748646-4751146 GCF_015228065.2 Penaeus monodon
GGAGATGTTCTCACTCTATCGATTAATAACATTTTCAACCATTAAACTAGTCAAAATCATCATGAATCTCGGATGAATAAGGGCTGTGTTGTCATAATCTCTCGCATCCGAAGACCTTGTATAGACAGCTCGAGAAAGGCTTACGGGCTGCCAAAGGTCTCTCCCGAGAGCGAGGTTATCACAAACCACTAAAATCACAAACACCAGCATCTCAAACCACAACACAAACAACCGCTAAGTCTGTACAGCATACATAACTACCTCGCTATCAGCCCTGGACTCTCCCTCCCCTCTCCTTCAACACCCATAAGCTACACATGTTAAGTTATCATCACTTTTCATCAGCACTACATCACAGCCTACCACCACCATCCCTCCTTAAGCCTTCAGCACACCCGATCAGCCCAGTCTCTCTCCCTCAGTGCGGTTTCTCTCCCCCAGCGCGGTCTCTCTCCCTCGGTGCGGTCTCTCTCCCTCAGTGCGGTCTCTCTCCTTTAGTGCGGTCCTCTCCCTCATTGCAGTCTGTCCCTCAGTGCTGTCTCTCTCCCTCCGTACGGTCTCTCCCCCTCAGCCCAGTTTCTCCCTTATTGCGGTCTCTCCCTCAGTACGGTCTCTCTCTCAGTCCGGTCTCTCCCCCAACGCGCCCTCTCCCTCACTGCGGCCTCTCCCTCGATGCCTCACCATCCCCTGCCATCACCACCATCGCCGCTTTCCCGTATATCACATTGTGTAGGAACCTAGCAGTAGAGGATTCCGAAATAGGATATATATAACCCCCGGAGCAGACAGCAATCAGCCTCCCAGCTCCTCCCTACTGAGTATAGTCTAACTAGCGTTAGCCATAACATAACCTGAGCTCCGTTTCTCTCCATCATGTGCTCTCGCACTCCACCGCACCCCCGCTCTCTCTTTCTCCCGTTGAGCTTGATTTACGTGCGAAGGCGATGCGAGGATCGAGTAAAGGATGGTGCTTGAGGTGTATATGAAGACGTGGCGTTGCTTTTGCGAGATAAATCCGCCTAAATGAGATGAGGTTCGCGCTATCGGGGTTGAACTTAGACTTAGGCGCTTACCTTGAAGTCATTGACATGTGTCGCTGGATAGGAGAACCCTTTGTATATTATTTTACCTTTTCTGTTCTTTCTAGGCCATGGTATTTACCTCTCTGACCACCGGGAGGGATCCTTCGTACGCGGAATATACACAATAAGCTATAAAATGGGAGGTTTAGGGAGGAAGCTTCACCTGGGCAGAGTCAAGCAGGGTGCAACTCGCGTGGTATCTCGAGGAACAGGTTGGTTCTCGCACGAAAATTGTAACTAAACGAGTGGCTTTTTAGGTTCACCTCTGCTAAGATGAGGCTTATTTTCGGGGCTAAATTCTTGCGTCCGGCGCCTGTTGTTTATCTCGACTGAAGCCGACATCCGTAATGAGTCGGAGATGATCTGTTTCCCAACGGTAAGAGAAAAGGAAAGTTTGTAAATCGGCGAGAGGCGAGAGGAGGCGAGGCACCTGATATTTGGAAGGAGACGAAACGGAGTGGAAGGCAGCCACCTGGTCTATCAACTTTGAGATGGTTGCGGACGTTAGATTACCGACAATAATTATGGGCCAAGTTGGAGTGTTATAATTAGAAAAACAAACACACAGCGCTAACTTGGACATGGCGGCCAGTTTATGGACCTTGTTTGAATCCCTTGTCGAAATGTGGTGATTCTTCCGTGAAATTTAACCCGCGTGAGCTTTCAGCTTTGGGATTGTTTCCGTGCTAGTTGTTGATGCGTCACTGCGTTCACGATTATCGGCGAATAACTAATATAGCCGAATAACTCCTGACACACAGACGCAACGTGGAGGAAGCCGAAGCCAAGGTCAAGTACAGGCAAAACGAAGGAATGCAGGTCCTCGGGCAAGCGGCGGTTGCGGGGAGGTAAAACCAACAGCCTCTGGCCAAAATGCCTCGGATGTCTTCATGGGGGAGGCAAATGTATCAGCCGCTGCCCGGGCCTTTTAAATCATTTGTCTTATCGCATGAGCATCTGAATCCTTCCGGCCAAAGTAATATGTTCTGATTCCACTCGGCGCTCCGTTCACGGGGATTTTTCTCCTTATTACGGGCGGATGTTGATGGATCGGCGGCCGGCAGATAAGGTTAATGGAGGGCCAGAGGAGGTGATGCTATTAGTGATAATGATGATTGAGATATGGAAGTCGCCCGTGACAACAGTACTTATCCTTACCTCGTACTTATTATCGCTCGCTGATTGCTTTTTTTCAAAGGAGTAAATATTCTCTGATTTTTATGAACAGATGGGGTTATAGATTTTTTCTCTCCTTCTTTTCTTTTTTTTCCGAAGAGAATTTTTCTTAAATACCTGTATTTGTTTTAACGTTAAAAACAGTTTAGTGTTTCTTAGCTACATGATCTACAACGATTCGAAATATACTAAAAGAGAGAGAGAGAGAGAGAGAGAGAGGAGAGAGAGAGAGAGAGAGAGAG
>NC_051397.1:4766245-4771245 GCF_015228065.2 Penaeus monodon
TCTTCTCTCTCTCTTTTTCTCTTCTCTCTCTCTCCTCCTCTCCCCTCCTCTCTTCCCCTCTCTCTCTCTCTCACACACACCCCACCACTTCTCTCTCTCTCTCTCTCTCTCTCTTCTTCTCCTCTCTCCCTCTCTTCTTTTCTCTCTCTCCCTCTCTCTCTCTCTCTCTCTCTCTCCACACCCCACACAACCACACACACACAAACACCACCCCCCACACACACACACACACAAAAAACACTACCCAAAACAACACACCCCAAAACACACCCACACATACACCACACAACACACACACAACAACACCACCCCAAAACCCCACACAACACACACACACACCCCAAAACCACACTACACACACACACCACATCACACACACCAAAACACACACACCACACACACACACACACAACACCACACGCACACGCACACGCACACACCACACACACACCATACACACATACACACACACAACACATACACACCACACGCACACACACCACACACACACACCCCAAACCACACACACACACACACACATACACACACACACACACACCACACACAATCGTGTTCTCTGTAAATGAATTTATCTTTCAGATCATCCTCTCCGTAATGGCCATGTTCTTGTCCATATTTGTTCCTAAAAAGAATTACATATGTGATGAGATGTAAGTCGTTTTTTTATCTCTTAGTTTTTGTCTTTGCCTCTGTCTGTCTGCATGTTTTTCTCTGTCTGTGTCTCTGTCTTTTGCCTGTCTGTCTGTCTGTTTGAACCTCTCTCTCTCTCTCTCTCTCTCTCTCTCTATCTATCTATCTATCTATCTATCTACTTCTCTCTCTTTTTTCTTTCTCTTCTCTTCTCTCTTTCTCTTTCTCTCTCTCTCTCTTTTCTCCTCTCTCTCATTCTCTCTCTCTTTCTTTCTCTTCCCCCTTTTTTCTCTCTCTCTCTCTTCTCTACTCACTTCACCCCTCTCTCTCTCTCTTCTCTCTTTCTTTCTCTTTCTGTCTTTCTCTCTCTCTCTCTCTCTTCCGCTCTTTCCCCCTCCCCTCTCTCTCTCTCTCTCTCTCTCTCTCTCTCTCTCTCTCTCTCTCTCCTCCCCGCCCCCTCCTCTTTTTCTCTCCCCTCTCCCCCTCTTTCTTTTCTGTCTCTCTCTGTCTCTCTTCTTCTCCCCTCCTCCTCTCCTCTCTCTTCTCTCTCTCCTCTCTCCTCTCTTCTTCTCTCTCTCTCTCCTCTCTCTTTTTCCCGCCACACACACACCACTCTTCCTATTCTCTCCCTCTCTTGTTCCCTATCTTCCCTATCTATCTATCTACCTCTGTCTCTCCTTTTCCCTCTCCTTCCCTTTCCTCTTTAACCCTTCTCTCTCTCTCTTCTCTCTCTCTCTCTCTCTCTCCTCCGCTCCCCATCTCTCTCTCTCCCCTCTTCTTTTCTTCTCCTCTTTCTCTCTCTCTTCTCCTCTCTTTCTCTCTTGCAAAAATCTCTTCTATTTCCCTTCTCCATCTTTCTGTCCCTCTTTCCCTTTTCCTCTTTTCCTCTTTTTCTCTCTTTCTCTCATCCTTCCTCTCCCTCCCTCCCCCCCCTCCTCCTCCTCTCTCTCTCGCTCTCTCTCTCTCTCGCTCTCCAAAGGCGCCAGTACCAACTCGCCTCACAAATTGCGGTGTTTCCAACCTGCATTGTATAATTTGTGCGCCCTATCTTTCTTGATATGCAAAAGAGCGCCCCGGCATAATAGGTGACGCGTGTAATAAATGACGCTGAACGAAACCATCTCGACGAAAATCAAAGTTGATAATGACATGAGATAGGCTTTACAAAACCAACATGGCGGTCGTCGGCAATCCTTTAAATTACCGAGTTGGGTCTTCTAAGTGGCGGTTTGGATCCTGTGAGCCCAACCCGGAGGAAGCCCAAATGACGGGTTGCGATGCTCACTTGATTGCCGGGGAGGTGCATCAGGGGTAATATCACGCTAGCATATACCTGCCTGTCGGTCTCTCCCGAACTCGTCATTTATCTTTCTCTTGAATAGGTTTATTTTCGAGGGTTTTAAAACACGAAAGCTTTCCGTTAACGAGATATGGGGATCGCGCGCGTCTTGCAAAGAGGATCGATCTTTTTTTCTTTTTTATTATTATTTTTTTTAATGGCATATAAGCGCGTTCAACCGTCTTGAAAGAAGACGTGGATAAAGGGATCCGATGCGTTTTTGTTTTTTTCTTTTCATCTATTGCGCCTCTGTCACGTACCTTATACCTCTCCGTCTTATTATAAACGCACCAGATGGCTGAGTCTCCTTCAGTGGATGGTTGTCTGTCCGAATGAGTGTTTGTACTGTTAGCACGACCACAATGCCAGTCTTTCTGTGAGAATTTTGTGATAAAATTCCTTTTACAGAATCAGCAATGGCATCATTGTCGATTCTGATAAATAATGATTGTGATAAAGATGATGGTGATAACAATATCTGCCAGATATGAACGCATTAGATATAACAATAATTAAAATCACAATGACAATAATAGTGATAATGATAATAATAATAATGATAATGATGATGATGATGATGATGATAATAATAATGATAACAACAATAATAATAATAATAATAATAATAATAATAATAATAATCATAATCATAATCATAATAATAACAATAATAATAACAATAACAATGATAACAATAATGATAATAATAATGATGATAATGCTTGTAAAATTGGTAATATAAAGAAAAGTACTATAAACTACAATTATTGTCAATATTATAATAATCACAGTAAAAAAAATAACAGCATCAAATGTATTAAGAAATTATTCAAAAGAAAAACAGCAAATGAAAACATTAAACCCTTAACTCTATCAGAAAAAAGAAAAAAAAATCTATTATAAAAACCAGCGTTGCTAATCTCGCTTCACAGCATGACAGCATTGCAAACTGATTATGCTTACTTCCTTTTTTTTTAAATATCAAGATGAAGATATTTGTGTCGTTGATAATAATTCAGCATTAAAGGGTGATGTAATGCTATTGTATCGCCTTAACGTTGTAATGGTATAATGGGGGGGGTGGAGGGGGGAGATTTCAGCGTGTAAGCACTTACGTGTTGCGAATAATTTCCTGCAAATTCGCTTTTTTTTCTTTCTTTTTTTTCTTTTATCATTGCTTCCTTCCTTCCTTTCTTCCTCTTCCTCGTTTACTTATTTTTTGTTTTCTTTTCCTTATTTTCTCGCTTTTGTATTCTTCTGTTTACCTTATTTCTTCCCTTCTGCCATCTTTCTCTCTCCTTCTTCTTTCTTCCTTGTTCTTCTCCATCTTTCTCTCTCCCTCTTCCTTCCTCCCTACCTTTCTTAGCCCCTTCTCCCCTCTTCCTTTCTACCATCATTTTCTCTCTCTACCTTTCTGTTTCTCCTCGACCCTCTTCCCCCACCCCCTCTCCATCTTCCTTACCCTCCTTCCTCACCCTCTTTATTTCCCCAACCCTCCTTCCCCATCTTCTTCCTCTTCTCCTCTTCCTCAAACTTCTTTATCTCCCTTCCTCTCTACCCCACCTCGTCTCTCCCTTCCCCTTCTTCCTCCTTCTCCCCTCTATCTCCCTTCCCTTATTCCTCACCCTCCCCATCCACCTCCCCAACCATCCTTCCCCCCCCCTTCCTTCCTTCCATCTCCCCCTCCCCCTCCCCCATTCCCCCTACCCTTCCCCCCCTTCCTTCCTTCCTTCCACCTCCCCCCAACCCTCCATCTCCCCCTCCCCCTCCCCCTCCCCTTCAGCGTACGGCGAGTGTGCGAAAGCGAGAGCGCAAGCGTGTCATCGCCCTAAAATTTGCATCAACACGTATACCGTTGCGCCCCGCCGCCCTGCGTAATGGCTCGTCATAGCTTCGCGTGATCCGTTTTGAAAACACTTCCCAGGAATCACCATCATCAACGGGCGAGAGGGATTACGCGCGATGATAAGGAGGCTGCGAATTTTTTACGTTTTTTTTTGGGGGGGGGTCCCGGCGCGAAAGGAGACACCTGGCGGCGGTCGGCGGAAATAGCGCACATCTGACGGCGGGGGGTTGTCAGCGCGGCGGTGATGGGGGGGATGGGGGATGGGGGAGGGACGGGAGGAGGGGGAGGGAGGAGGGGGGAGGGAAGAGCAAGGGAGGAAGTAAGGGAAGGTGGGCAGGGAAGGTGATGGGGGTGGGCAGGGGAGGAAGTGAGGGGGTGGGCAGGGAAGGTGGTGGGGGTGGGCAGGGAAGGTGAGGGTGGGCAGGGAAAGAAGTGAGGAAAAGTGGGCAAGGAAGGTGGACAGAGAGGGTATGCAGGGTGGCAGAGGGGGGAGGGCACTGGGAGAGGAGAGTGGGAGGAAAAGGGGGGGGGAGGGGGGAGGGGGGTTGTCGAGGCTGCACACAGGACTTTTCACGGGAAACTCATTATTGATTGGCTGTTCTTGTTCTTGTTAGGCAATTATATATTTTTTTTGGTAATAATTTTACTAATTTTCATTCTACTCCATATATATATATATATATATATATATATATATATATATATATATATATGTTGTGTGTGTGTGTGTGTGTGTGTGTGTGTGTGTGTGTGTGTGGGGTGTGTGGTGTGTGTATGTGTGTGTGTGTGGCATATATGTATGTATGTATTTATGAATATATATATATATATATATATATATATATATATATATATATATATATATATATACATATATATATGTATGTATATATGGAAATATATATATATATATATATATATATATATATATATATATATATATATATATATATATATAAATATATGTCTACATGCGCAGAGAAAGACAAGATTTTGTGAAAATAAAAGAAACTTGATAATAATTATGTTTCTGAAAAGGGAGGAGGATAATGATAATGACTACGATTGATTATGATGAGGAAGATGATGGTGATGATGATAATGATGAGAGGAGGATAAGGAATCGGAGGAAAATGCTGATGGTGATGGTGACAGTAAGGATGA
>NC_051397.1:4781234-4786234 GCF_015228065.2 Penaeus monodon
ATTATATACTATATATATATATATATATATATATATATATATATATATATATATATGTTATCGTGTGTGTGTGTGTGTGTGTGGGTGTGTGTGGTGTGTGTGTGTGTGTGTGTGTGTGTGTGTGTGTGTATGTGTGTGTATTATATATATATATATATATATATATATATATATATATATATTATATATATATATATATATATAATGTGCAGTATATATATATATATATATATATATATATATATAAATATATATATATATATATATATATATATATATATATATATATATATATATATATATATATACATACATATATACATATATATTCTCCAGAATATTTTTTCTCCCTCCCACTAGCCTAAGATGCGGAGGCTGCGTCCGAGATGCATCCTCTCCCAAAGGGATTCTCATCAGCCTCCCCGAATAGGCTCGCTCACAACCACATCATTTCTTATTCACATATTTTTTCCTTCTATTTTTTCGTTTCCTCTTTATCTCTTGTCAAAGTCTCCCTCCAGATTTTACAACATCGGATGACCTGCCTTGTGTTAAACCGTTTCACTTACATTAAGTCTTGTGCAAACATAGTTTTTATAACGATAATTTCGAATTATCGCGACCAGCTAACTCACATACCTTGTTAACTCCATAAAATATTACTCCGGTCACCATAATTCAGTAGTTCAGAGCCAGACGGTCCTAAGGAACAGGTGGGCATTAAGGTCTTTCTCGCCTGGTACAGAGCCTTGGAATTCCGACCCTAAGGACGTCGGAGGTATACGCGTGTCTGCTGTCAACCATCTGTTTTGCTGTTAGGCTAAAGAGAGTGAGCGTGCTATTAAAGGAGTTTACGCCATAATTACAGTCCGCCCTCACTGATCCAACCACAAACGTCAACTCTCCTATAATACAGTGTTTTGAAGCTCTTGATATATTAGATTAATAGTGAAAAATGGCCAGAGAGCGAGGCCTTGTTTGGTATATATTGAGGTATGTGGACTTGCACGCCGCGGAGATATAGAAAACGGAATTCGGTCCAACACAAAGAAAACGGGATTACTATCGGGGTTTTGGCAGCCGACGATAACCTCGGCGAGATCTTGTTTCTGATAAGAGACAATGCATTATACTTATAACTGCAATTTCGGAATTATATTTGTGATTCTACATGGATTATTCTACTAATCACAAGGTTTTCGGAGCATTAACGCCCTTGCAGATAATAAAGATTCTGAGAGAAGAGTCCTCACTCGGGTAATCATAGCACAGCCATTATTTTACAGCAAGTATTGGTTCCTAATCGATGTTTGCGGGCACCAACGGCTAGTAAAGTTTAGGGTCAGCGCTGTGCTAGCCATGATACCTGCTATTACCTTGGGATACGCATTACACACGGAGACTATCAGCCCGTAACTCTTTCTTATACCAACAGAGACGTGAGGTCTGGGTGACATTACTTTCATCTAGCCTGTGATAAGGGCTGGGGTTTTCTCTCTCTCTCTCTCTCTCTCTCTCTCTCTCTCTCTCTCTCTCTCTCTCTCTCTCTCTCTCTCTCTCTCACTTGCTGGCTCTGATTCTGTTTCTCTTTCTTTCTTTCTCTTTCTCTTCCTCCCTCCCTCCTCTTTCTCCTCCCCCCATCCTCTCCTCTCCCTCCCTCCATCCTCCCTCCTTTCTCTCCCTCCCTCCCTCCCTCCTCTCTCCCTCCTCCATCTACTTCTTCCATCCCTACCTCTCTTCCTTCCATCTCTCACTCCTCTATTCTTCCCCCCCCCTCTCTTTTAGCTCTCCCTCCCTCCCTCTCCTTCGCCATCCTCCACCCTCTCTCCTTTTCTTCCCTCTCACTCTCTCTCTCTCTCTCATCCACATCCCTCCTTTCTCCCTTCTCCTCCCTCTCGTCCCTCCCTCCCTCTCCCATTCTCTCTTCCTCCCTTTGCCCTTCATCACTCCTTCTTTCCCTTCCTTCCTCCTTCCTTCTCTTCTTCCCTCTCTTCCTCCCTCCTTCTCTCCCTCCCCCACTCCTTCCCTCCCTTCATCCCTCCTTCCCTCCTTCTCTCCCTCGCACCCTCCCTCCTTCCTTCTCTCTCTCACCCCTCCCTCCCCACCCCTCCCCTCCCCTCCCCATATCTTATCAACCCGGTCTTGCTTCGATCTTCCTCCGTTTCATCTCGACAAGAATTTCTCGAGGTTTATGCACCAATGACCCCCGCTGACCCGAGATGCGCCGCCCCTCCTCCGTCACACATGCGTTGTCCCTCGGGATGGCCTGATAAAACTCCTACCCCCCTCCCCCCTTTCCCCTTTCCCCCCTCCCCCCCTGAGTGGTTATGTCCCGTTATCATTTCCACAAGGGAGGGGGTCAGAGGTGGGGGGGGGGAAGGAGATAGGGATGGGGAGGCTATCGTGTGAATTCTTCATGGGAATGAGAGAGAAAGAGGGAGAGGGAGGAGGAGGGGGAGGTGAAGAGGGAGAGGGAAGGGGAGAGGGGGTGGAGAAGGGAGCGAAAGAGAGAGAGAGAAAGAAGGAGAAAGAGAGTGAGAGAGGAAAAGAGAGAGAGACAGAGACAGACAGAGACAGAGGCAGAGACAGAGACATAGACAGACAGACAGAGAAGCAAACAAACAAAACACAAAGACAAACAGACAAAGAGAAAGGAAAACCACGATTATTATTCATGCACATGCAACACATTAGCAATTATCCTCAACACCAGTCATATCTGCAATTCTTTCTGCATTCTGCCTATCTACACCGAGACAATTTCGTCAATCTCACCACTTGAACTTAGAGGAAGCGAAACATCTTTTCTTAGAATCAACACTTTTCTGACTAAAGCTCTTGCTTATGTATATATTCATTTGTTATTGTTGTTTTTATTGATATTGTTATTATTATTGTTATTATTATTATTATCATTGTTGTTGTTTTATTATTGTTATTATTATTATTATTATTATTATTATTATTATTATTATTATTATTATTATTATTATTATTATTATTATTATTATTATTATTATTATTATTATCATTATCATTATTATTATTTTATTATTATTGTTGTTGTTGTTGTTGTTGTTGATGTTGTTGTTGTTGTTGTTGTTGCTGTTGTTGTTGTTTTGTTGTTGTTGTTGTTATTGTTGTTATTGTTATTATTGTTATCATTGTCATAATTATTATTAGTCGTAGTATCATTAATCTTAGTATCATTATTGTCATCATTGTTAATATAATTGTTATCATTATTATTAGTATTATTATAGTATTATTATCATTACCATTATTATCATCATCATTATCATTATTAACATTATTGTTGCTATGATTAATTTCATTATTATTATTATTCATTATTATTATTATTATTATTATTATTATTAATTGTTTATTATTATTATTATTAATATCATTATAATAATAATGATAATTATGATAATAATAATAATCAATAATATATAATAATAATAATAATAATAATAATAATAACAATAATAATAAATAATAATAACAATAATAAATAATAATTATTATTATTATTATTATTTATTATTATTGTTATCAATATCATCATCATCATCATTTATTTTATCATTATAGTTATCAATATTGCTGTTATTATTATTTTCATAATTATCATTTTCATTATTATCATCATGATCATTATAATCATCATTAGTATCAAAAGTAGTTTAGTATTAATGTTAGTATTAGTATTAATATTAATATGAATATTATCATTATCATTATCATTTTCATTATCGTTACCATTATTATCATCATATTGTTATTATTAGTATTTTGTGTCAGTATGATAATCATTATTATTAATTATAATAATGATAAAATAACAATTATATTATTATGTTATCATTATCACTATCTTTATCACTATTATTATCATCATTATTTTTGTTATTATCATTAATATTGTTAGTACTGTTATCAATATTGTTGATACTATTATCAATATTGTTAATATTATTACAATATGTTAATACTATTATTATTTTATTGTTATTATTATTACTGTCATTGTAATCATTATCATTATCATCATTATTATAAGTAGCATTGTTCTTTTTATCGTTATTAATTTTATCATCATCATTACTATTATTGTTGTTGTTATTGTTATTTTCCTTATCACCATCATCATCAATATAATAAAAATAATTATCTATTATTTTTCCCTTTAATTTCTCATTATTTGATAAAGATAATCATATTTATTTCAATTTAAATGGATTGTCTAACTTCTCTAACCTATTTTCACTTTAATTTCATTCAATTTAAATGGAATTAATTAAATTCAAGTTTAATTCAACTGAAATGGTTTTAATTTCATTCAAATCAAACGGATTACTCTAATTACCGTAACCTATTTTCATTTTAAACTTTGATCTATTTTTAGTGAAATTTGAAATAATTCGATGATTTAGATTTTTTTTTTTTTTTTGCAATTCTAGATGATGCAAATGTTGCAATAAATTCAATGATTTTCGGAAATGCAGGCTCGTGTTTTTTTTTCATTAATTCATTTCACTTTTACTATCATTATTTTATTTGATTTGATTGTCTATATATTTATTCAATTTTGTATATCAGTCGTTTTTTGTATAATGATTGGAATAATATGTAGAAATTATGTTTTTTTTTTCTTTCATTCTCTCTTTCTTTCTCTCTTTCGCTCTCTCGTTCTCTGTCTTTGCGTCTCTCCCTCACGCAGTGTTAAAGATACACAACAATCCTTGAAAATAAACATATAAAAAAAAAATACACACAAACCAACCCCACATTTCCACATATCTTCACGAGACACCCACGTCATAATAAAATAGTGCCAGGGACGCGAGTGCCATAGAGTGCCCCGAGTTACCTTCGCGTCTTTATCCACTCTGCATAATTACATTCGTACCTTACGTCCTAATTACTATAGACTACTATAGACCACCATCCCCTGAGCTTACGTTACTCCTATCACGCATAGCATTGCTCACTCA
>NC_051397.1:4798734-4803734 GCF_015228065.2 Penaeus monodon
AGTATAACTGATTGCGTGTGCATGTACACAAACAAGCGTGCTACTACAGGTATTTAACAATTACTAAGGAAAAGCAATCAATCTCTTTCTACCTCCTCCCCCCACCCCTACCCCTACCTTACAAGCCAGTCTAGTTGCAAGTTGCAGAACAAGCCCCTCTTGCAATTAAGCCATCAAAGGGTCTTAGGCGTGCCAGCGTTTCTTACTCACAGACAGTTTACCAAGCCGACCGGAGTGTATTCGGGGAGTTACATACACCTTTAACGACTGCGGATGTTAATAGCCGGGTTTAAGTATTCCCGGGAACCGACTGCGATTGCACCCGCAGGAGTGTGGGCATACCCCCCCCACCCATCCCCCTTCCTCCTTATCATTATCATTGTTGTTGTTTTTCTTCTTGTTCTTGTTCTCGTTTCCGTTTGTTTTTCTGTTTTTTGTTTCTACTATTCCTTATTTCTTTGGTTTTCTTTTTCTGTTTCGTTTCTTCTTTTTTTTTTCCTCTTTTTCGTTTCTCTATTCTTCCCCTTTCTCCTCCTCATCTCTATTTCTGCCTCTACTGCCTCCTCTCTCCTCCTTTATCTCCGCCACTCACATCCTCCTGCCTGCCCCTCCACCCCCTCACAGGCCCCTCACCTAAAACTCGCTTCTCCGCTCCTTTACCTCTCATCTCTCCATCCTCCTCTCCTCCTTCCTCACCTCCTTCCTGCCATACCTCCCTCCTCACGCTCTCATCCTCCATTCCTCCTCCATCCCTCATATCCTCCCACTTCCTCCTCCTCCTCCTCCTCCTCCTCCTTCCTCCTCCTCCTTCCTCCTCCTGCTAATTGCACGAACATACCCTGATATAAACCGATTAATTGCCCCCCCCCCCCAGCCCCCCAGCCTCATTTATGGTTGTCTTTTGTAGCGGCCATCTACAGCCCCCACTTAATTACGTCTTTCGTTTTGGCCTCAACTATAGACCAAGACCACAAAAATGGGTCGAGGAACGAGATAAACGGGGAAAAAAGAAAAAAAAAAAGTCTCCCCTAAAAAAAAAAAAAAAAAAAAGAGAGAGAGAGAGAGAGAGAGAGAGAGACGTTTCCCCCCCTCCCCCTCCTCCTCCCCCCCCAAAAAAAAGAAAGAGATATAATGAAACGAAATAAATAAAGGTAGCTTGTTATGCTAGGAGAACCACCTTTCCCTCCTTGGCTGCATCCCATTAGCGACTCAAAGGGTGGGATTATTGGGCTCAATACGTCCGGGAGATGAGGTGAGGGAGATGGAGAGAGGGGGGGGGGAGAGGGAGGAGGAGATGAGGTGAGGGAGATGGAGAGAGGGGGGGGGGAGAGGGAGGAGGAGATGAGGTGAGGGAGATAGAGAGGGGGGGGGGGGGGGGGGGGGAGGGATGAGGGGAGGGAGATAGAGAGAGGGGGGGGAGAGGGAGGAGGAGATGAGGGAGGGAGAAAAGAGGAGGGGGGGGGGGGAGGAGGAGATGAGGGGAAAGGGGGAAGAGAGAGGGGGGGGGGGGAGGAGGAAGATGAGGGGAGGGAGATGGAAGGGGGGGGGGGGGGGAGGAGGGAATTTAGGTTTAGGGAGATGGGGGGAGAGGGGGGGGGGGAGGAAAATAGGTGGGGGAGATGGAAGAGGGGGGGGGGGGGGAGGAGGGATGAGGTGAGGAGAGGAGAGAGGGGGGGGGGGGGGGAGGAGATGAGGTGAGGAGATAGAGAGGGGGGGGAGGGGGAGAGGGGGGAGATAGAGGGGGGGGGGGGGGGAGGAGGGGGGGAGGTGAGGGGGGAAAGAGGGGGGGGGGAGGGGGGGAGGAGATTGGGTGAGGGAGATGGGGAGAGGGGGGGGGGGGAGGGGAGGGGGGGAGGGGGGAAGGGGAAAGGGAAAAATGGAAGAGAAAAGGGGGGGGGGGAGGAGAAAGAGGGGAGAGGGAGAGGGGGGGGAAAATGAAGGGGAAAGGGGAAGGGCGAGAGGAGGGAAAAAGGGGGAATTTAGGGAAGAAGGGGAAAAAGGGGGGAAAAAAGGAAAGAGAAAGAGGGGAAAAAAAAAGAGAAAGAAAGAGAGAGAGAGAAAGAGGGGGGAAAGAAAGAAAGAGAAAAAGAAGAGAAAAAGAAAAGAAAAAAAGAAGAGAGAGAAAGAAAGAAAAGAGAGAAAAAAAAAAAAAAAGAAAAAAAGAAAAAAAAACCAACAGACGGGCCCCTAAAAGTTTAAAAAAACCCGCACAACAGAAGGAGGGCATAAGTAGGCAGGCAGGGCTAGCTTCATAATGCCAATACGAACAGTGGATTTTGTTGCAAGGGTTAAAAAAGAAAATGGGAGGGGGGGGAAAAAAAGAGAGAGAAAAAAAAAAACCCTTTTTTTTAGAGGCTTAAAAATCTTTTGTTTTCACCAAGATAAATTTGGAAAGCGTGGGGCGGGGAGGAGGACGATAGCCGTTTAATTCCTGGTGATTCGAGGAGGTAGGAGGAGGAGGAGGAGGAAGGAGGAAAAGGGGAGGAGGAAAAAATGAGAAGGAGAGGAGGGGGAAAGGGGGAGGGGAAAAAGGGGGAAGAAAAAGGAGGAAGAAAAGGAGGAGAGGAGGAGAGGAAAAATGGGGGAGGAAGAAGGGGGAGGAAGGGGGAGGAAATTGGGGGATGAGGAGGAGGAAAAAAAGGGGGGGGAGAGGAGGAGAGGAAGATGGGGGAGGAAGAAGGAGGAGGAAGAAGGAAATGGGGGGGTGAGGAGGGGAAAAAAGGAGAGGAGGAGGAAGAAGGAAGGGATGGGAAAAGGAGGAGGAGAGGGGGGAGAAGGAGGGGGGAGGAACAGGAGGAAAAGGGGGGAGGAAGAATGAGGGGGGAGGGAAGTGGGGGGTGGGAAGAGGAAGGAGGAGGAGGAAGAAGGAGGAAGAAGAGAGGAAGAGGAGGAGAGGAAGAAGGAGGAGGAAGAAGGAGGAACAGGAGGAGAGGAAGATGGGGTTGAGGAGGAGGAGAAGGGGAGGAGAGGGTGATGGAGGAGAAGGAGGAGGCGTAGGAGAAGGAAGAGGAGACTAAGAAGAGGAAGAGGAAGTGGAAGATGGGGGATGAGGAGGGGAAGAAGGAGAAAGAGGAGGAGTAGAGGAAGAAGGAGGGAAAGAGAGAAGAAAGAATGAGAATGGGAGGAAGAAAGAGGGAGAGGAGGAGGATAAGAAGAAGAAGGAGAGAAAGGAGGAGGCAGAGAGGAAGATGAGGAGGAGAAGAAGGGGGAAGAGGAAGGAAGAAGAAGAATGAGAGGAACAAAGAGAAGGAGAGAAAAAATAGGAGATTAGGGACAGGGGAAAGAAGGGGAAAAAAGGGAAAAGGAGGAAGAGGAAAAGGAGAAAGAAGAGGAGGAGGAGGAGGAGGAGAAGGAAGGAGAATGAGAGAAAAAGGAGGAAGAGGAAGAAGGGGAGGGAAAGAAGGAAGAGGAGGAGGAGAAAAAAGAGGAGAATGAGGAGGAGAGGAAGAGGGAGGAAGAGGAAGAGACAGAAAGAAAGAATGGTGAAGAAGATAAGGAGAGGAAGAAGGAGGAAGAAAGAGGAAGAGGAGGAGAATGAGATGAAGATGAAGGAGAGGGAGAAGGAGAAAGGTGAGGAAAAGGAGAAGGAAAAGAAAAGGGAGGAAGGGGAGAAGAAGAGGAAAGTGAGGAAAAGGAGAAGGAAAAGAAAAGGGAGGAAGGGGAGAAGAAGAGGAAAGTGAGGAAAAGGAGGAGATGGAAAGGGGAGAAGGAGAAGATGAAGGAAGAAAAGAAGTAGAAGAAGAAGGAGAATAAGAAGAAGTAAGAGGAAAAGAAGGAAAGGAAAATGGGAGAAGAAAGGGAGGAGAAGGAGAGAATAAAGGAGGAAAAGAAGGAGAAGGAGAGGAAAGAGAAAGAAGGAAAATGTAAAGATGGAGGGGGAGGAGTAGATGAAAAGGAAAAAGAGAGGGAAAAGAGAAGAAGGAGAGGGAAAATCAGGAGAGAAAGAGGGAGAAAGAAGAAGAGGAGGAGAAGGAGAGGAAGAAGAAGTAAGAGAAGAAGAAGGGAATGAAAAAGGAAGAGGAAGAGAAAGAGAGGGAGAGGATGAGAACGAGAAGAAGAGAATAAGATAAAGAAGAAATAAAACGAGGAGAAGGAGGAAGAGGAAGAGAGAGAGAGGAAGGAGAAAGAGGAGGAGAAAGAGGAAATGGAAGAGAGGAAATAAATAAATAATAGGAGGAGAAGAAGGAAGAGGAAGAGAGAGAGAGGAAGGAGAAAAGGAAGAAAAAGTAAACGGAGGAGGAGGAGAAGAAAGGGAAGGGGGGGGGGTTGAGGAGATTGGGGAGGGGGGAAGGGGAGGGGGGGGGAGTATGTATGGGGGAATCTGACTTTTCATTATGTTATTATTATCATTATTATTTATTATTATTATTATTATTATTATTATTATTATTATTATTATTATTATTATTATTATTTATTCTCTCTCTCTCTCTCTCTCTCTCTATCTCTCTCTCTCTCTCTCTCTCTCTCTCTCTCTCTCTCTCTTCTTTCTCTTTCTCTTTTCTCTCTCTCTCTCTCTCTCTCTCTCTCTCTCTCTCTCTCTCTCTCTCTCTGTCTCCCCCTCTCTCCTTTTTCCCCTCTTTTTCTAACCTTACCTTGGCATCCCCCATTTGCTGTCGACGATCTATCTCCTTTGACGGCAGGAATCAACTTTCATTGTCGGCGGCCGCACAAAAAAAAGAAAAAAAGGAAAAAAAAAGAAGAAACGAGGAAAAAAGTTCTGACGTAAACAAAAAACGGAGCCGAGAGTAACCACCTATTGTCTCCATTTGCATAACAAAGCTTAAGACCCTGCATTTCTTATCTAACAGCCCTAGCCACCTGTCTCGGACTCGCCAGTGGAACAAAGGACCTGATAAAATACAATGGGAATAAAACAATTAAACCATAAAAGTGTAATATTTAATCAGGAGACATAGCTAATCTACCACTCCGTGTTTTTTTGTTTTTTTTCTTTTTTCTTTTTTTTTTTGCCTCAGGTCCTTCGGATGCTTCGCTCT
>NC_051397.1:4814329-4816829 GCF_015228065.2 Penaeus monodon
AATAAAAGAAACCCCGCACACGGTATTTGAGGGTCAGCGAGGGTCGCCCTTGTTAGCAAATAGTGTCGTTGTAACGTATAATGATACAGCCTTGGAGGTGTGTGTGTGGGGGATACAATAACGTTGTTTTTCCTTTGCTTCGTTTGTTTGCTAGGGTGTGTTTTTAGGTTTGTTTGTTTGTGTGTTTGTTGTTGTTACATTTTTGGATGTTATGTGGCTACTTTTTGGTTCATGTTTGATGAAATTTTAATTTTGTATTATATATATTTAAACACGCCAAAACAACACCACACACAAACACACACACACATACACAAACCACACACACACACACACACACACACACACACACACACACAATAATAATAATAATAATAATTATAATAATAATAATAATAATCATAATCATAATGAAATAGTAATAACAGTAATTATAAAAATAATGGCAGTAATAATGGAAAGTATAAGAGAAATGATAATGATGGAAATTATAACAGTAAAAGAAGTGATGATAATCATGTTACCAATAAATAAAAAGTGATTAGTACCCTTTATTATGATGAATAAAGATAGATGATACTCGTATTAGAGCTCTGTAGTACCAATAATACTATTGCTACTGATATTACTACTACTACCACTACTACTACAACAACAACTACTACTACTGCTAATACAATTAACACTACTACTGCCACTGCTACAACAACAACAACTACTACTATTACAATCACTACTACTACTACTACAACCACTACAACTACTACCACCACTAGTAATGATGATAATAACAAAAACAATCGATCGCGAATGGTATTAATGACAGCATGGCGACACTGGCCAATGGTAATAACACAAAGATCCAGTATTTAACAGGACCAGTTCCTTTTCGTCTCGTGGGACACAAAGGAAATGGAAGGGGGGGGGAGGGAGAAAGAGCTGGAGGGGTGGGATGAGAGGGAGGGAAGGGGAGGGAAGGAGTGAGGGTGGGGAGTAGAGAGAGAGAGGGGGGAGGGAAGGGAGAGGGGAGGGTAGGTGGGAGGTTGAGGGAAGGGGTTAGGGTGAGGGAGAGAGAGGGGGAGAAGAGAAGAGAGAGAGAAGAGGTGAGAGAGAGAGAGAGAGAGAGAGAGAGAGATCGCTCAGACAGCAGACAGAGAGAAACAGAAAAGAATATGTAATATATAATATATATATATTATAATATATATATATATTTTATATATCATATATATACATATATATATATATATAAAATATAAGAATATAATTAATGTATATATATAATAATAATAGATATATATAAATATAAATATATATATAATATATATAATAATATATAATTTTATTAAATAAGGGAGAGAGAGCGAGAGAGAGAGAGAGAGAGACCCCACATAACAAACAGGCAGATAGATAGATAGATAGATAACCAGATAGACAGGCAGATAGACAGAGAAAGAGAAAGAGAGAGAGAGAGAGTGGGGTTGGGGGAGGGAGTCCACCCTCCCCCCCCCCACCCAGGCCCATCTTGACTTGTAGGCCTATCGATCCCCAGGACAGGCTGAATTATTGATCAAATTTTCATGTCGTGAGATTTGTTTTCCGCGATACATGCATGCGATGTGGCATGTTGGGTCTCTATGCGTGAGTCTGTGGCAGCATAACAAGTTGGAGATGTGAGATGAGGCGCGATGAAATTATCTTTTTTTTTCTTTTTTTTTCGTTTATATTTCTGGTTTTCGTTCGGGTTTCTCTTGATTTGTCACTTTCGCTTTCGTTATTTCTCGTTCGTTGTCTTTGTTTTTGTGTTTTGTTTGTTTGTCGTTCTGTTTGTCTTTCTGTCTCTGTTTCTTTCTCTCTCTCTCCCACTCTCTCTCTCTCTCTCTCTCTCTCTCTCTCTCTCTCTCTCTCTCTTTCTCTTTCCCTCTACCCCCCTCTCTTGCCTCCTCTTTCCATCCCTCTCTCTCTCCTCTCTATTTACTCTCTTTTCTCTCCCTACGTCTCCCTCCCTCCACCCGTCTTTTCCCTCTCCCTCCGTCTCTCCCTTTCTCTCCCTCTCCTTCTCCTTCTCCTTCCTCTTACCTCCCTCTTCCCGTCTTCCTCTACTTCTCCTTTCTCCATTTCCTCTTCCTGGTTTCTCCTCCTTCCTTCCGTTTTCTGCTCCTTATCCCTCTCTCCCTCCTTCTCCCTTCGCCACTCCCTTCCTCTTCCTTTTTCCCTTCCTCTTCCTTCTTTTCCTTCCCTCCTCCCATCTTCTTTTCCCTCTCCCTCTCTTCTCTCTCTTTATTCTGTCTCCCTCTTTTCGTCCTCTTCTCCCTCCTCCTCCTCCTCCTCCTCCTCTTTACCTCCTCCTCCTCCCCCTCCTCCTCCACCACCTCTTCCTCCTCCTCCACTACCTCCTCCTCCTCCTCCTCCTTCTCCTCCTCCTCCTCCCCCCCTCCTCCCCTCCTCCCTCCCCTCCTCCTCCCCCTCCCCCTCCACCTCCTCTTCCTCCACCTCCTCC
>NC_051397.1:4831800-4834300 GCF_015228065.2 Penaeus monodon
CATCCTTCCCCCCCCCTTTCCCCCCACCCTACCCCCCCCCCATCCCCCCACCTACCCTCCCCCCCCCACCCCACCCTACCCCCCCCACCACCCCCCCCTCCCCTCCCCCATCCCCCTCCCCCACCCCCCCATCCTCCCCCCCCCACCCCCCACCCTTTCCCCTCCCCACCACCCCAACTTCCCCCCCCCACCACCCCATCCTACCCTCCCCCATCACCCCATCCCCCCTTCTCCCTAATTCTCCCTCTTACCCTCTTCTACCTTCTCCCCCCCCCCCCCCTACTCTCCACACTCACTGCGAAGATGATAATAGCATAATCAAAGATAATTAAAGGGAGAGATATTTGGTGAAAGGGAAAGGGAAGTAAAGAGAAATTTTATTTTTTTTTCTATCTAAATATTTTATGATAAAAATATAAATAATAAAAATTAATAATAATAATAATAAGTAATAATGTAAAATAATAAAAATTATTTTTATTATTATTATTATTATTAATATTTTTATTATTATTATTTTATTATTTTATTTTTTTATTATTATTATTATTATATTATTACATTTTATTATAAAGTAATAATGATAGTTAATAATGATAATGAAACAATAAATTTTAAAAAATAAATTTCAAAGATGATAGAATAAAAAATAATGAAATAATAGTAATATAATAATGATAAAAATAATAAAATAATAAAAATAAGAGATAATAATAAGATAAAAAATAATAAAAATAAAATAGAAATAATAGATAATAATAATAATATAAAATTTTATAAAATTAATAAAATAATATAATAATAAATAATAATTAATAATAAAATAATAAAAAATATAAAAATAAAGAATGATAAGATAATAATCACCATCATCATCATCTCATCATCACTCATAATCATAATCATAATATTGATAATAGAAAACAATAACAATAATAATGAAAACAGTAATAAAATAATAATAATAATCATCATCATCATCATCATAATTACTATCATTGCTATTATTATTATTATCATTATAACAACATAACACAATAAACAAGTAACAGATTATTATCTAAAACCAACATAATAGTTTAATTCAATAAAATCGGCCACAAACCAAACACCTTCCACTTTTTTTCTAAACCCCCACCTTTCCTTTTAAGCTGGTAAACTGGGAAACAACCCGGGGAAATTATTCATTAAAAAAATTTTCGTACCTTCTTTTCGAAACCAACAAAAACTTTAAAAAAGAAATTAAAATTTTTTTTTTTTTAAAAAAAAAAGAATAGTAGATACGAAACAGTACATATACGGGAAAATTTAAAAAAACCATTGCTCATTTGAAAAAAAAAAATAATCATTATAAGAACAGTAAATTTTTGCTGGTTTTTAATTTTAAAAAAAAAAGAAAAAGGGCCCCTGATTATAAATAAGAAATGAAAAAGATTTAGGAGAGGAGGTTAAGCCGTAAAAGTACAAAAGGTAGTTGGTAAAAATAATACTGGGGTTTTATTAAAAAAAAAAGTATCTTGGGAAGAATTGTGGGTTTTATATGGAAAAAAAAAAAGGATGCGAAAAAATATTTTGGGGAAATATTTAAGTTGATAAAAAAGGGGGATATTTTTTTGCGGGGGAAAATAGAGAAAAGGTAAAAAAGAGGGAAGAGAAGAGAGAGAAGAAAAGGAAGGAGAAGGAGAAAAGGAAAAGGGAAAGGCAGAGAAGAGAGAAAAGACAAAGAAGAGACAAAAAGAGAGGGAGAGAGAGGAGGAGAGAGACAAAGAGAGAGAGAGAGAGAGAGAGAGAGAGAGAGAGAGAGAGAGAGAGAGACAGAGACAGAGACAGACACAGAGAGAACAAAGGAAAACTGTGAAAAAAAGCTAAAAAGCCAGACGGAAAAACGATACCCAAAACAACCATCAATGATAACTGAATAGGGAGAACACCAAACCCCATTCTAGTACGTCCAGAACGAAACGCAAATGGTATGTATGCGTTGCCGTGGTAACACACACACACAGGAGTGACGCAGAGAGACGAGTGTTGGTCATTGGTAGATCTAACAGTACTGTGGCTGTGATGTGATGTCTCTGCTGACTACTAGAAAAGGTATTAGTATGTATTGTTGGTTGGGAGAGATTTGCATACAGTTACCGTGTTTATTATACCAGCGACACGTCAACGTAAATGGGTGAAGAGATTTTCTTATATGCCAGGTTTGTTAGATATTTCGCTGATATTTGGACAGTTTCTGTGAACTGTCTTGAAGCATTGTATCTTAGATTCGAAAATGTATATTCATGTCATGAATCAGATTTGGTGGGGTGACATGTTGGCTTTCGAATCGAGTAGAGGAATTACGTCTAATTTCTCAACAACATGAGTTTATTTTAAACTTTCACGTCCTTGGAGTATTAAAGGCACGTTACTCGCACTCAACATAACAGTTTCTTCTTCAAATTGCCATTTTTACGTTACAAGATCACAAAAAATCGGAAACTCACCAATCAAATTT
>NC_051397.1:4839300-4840473 GCF_015228065.2 Penaeus monodon
TCTCTCTCTCTCTCTCTCTCTCTTCCCTTCCTTTCTGTTTCTCTCGCTCTCGCTAATTCAAACTACATACTAATCCTTAAATGTATTTTCCAGTCTATATACACTGAAAGAAACAAACACACATCTATGCAGTCAGGAGAGACCAAGTGCCTACAGTTTGCCTTCCTCGCCTCACACACATACACTCTTGCATCACAATTATAACACAGGAAAGGGGGTCCCTCTCACCTCAGCTAACATTCACTCACAACTTAAACAACAATATATACATAGATATAACCATTGTTTCCACATCTAAATGTTCTCCCGACCTCCCTGCATCATCTCTTGCTCTACCATCAACCCGGTATTAATAGAGCTAAAAAAATAAAGCAAAACAGGAGGGAATATTTAGAAAATTATATAATATTCTCGTCAGTAGAGCAGAGGACTCGTCATTGTGTCGACCACCAGCGACCTCCCATACCTCAAGCCAGGGTTGCCAGTTCTCGCTTTTCGTGGTGTGAACGTGTGGGTGTCTGTGGGATAAATGCTTCAGGTATTAGATGTGTGTTTGTTGTGATAGATTTTTTTCTTCTCTAGATTTTTTGTGTTCTATTTTTTTCTGAAATGTTTTTGTTTATTCATTCATTTATCTGTTAATTTTGAATGTTCTTTCAATTTTTTTTTTCTGTTTCTATTTTTCATTTCTCAGTCTGTTGTTGCACACACACACACACACACACACACACACACACACACACACACACACACACACACACACACACACACACACACACACACACACACACACACACACACACACACACACACACACACATGTATACTGTATCTGTAGCTATCCATCCACAATCCATCTACCTACCTATCTATCTATCTATCTATATGTTTGTGTGTGTGTGTCTATGCACCCGCGCGTGTATGTGTGTGTGTGTGTGTACTGTATATATTACACGCACACACACGGATGTCCGTATTTGACCAGAATTACATCTCTCGTCTTACATGAGTGAAGTGTGTTTATATTCATGAAGTAACTCAGAACATGATATACACATGTTCACTGATCATGGAGTGTATATATATGACTGCATATAATTGTGCATTGCGTGTGAGATCGTCTGTAAGAGTGGGAGAGGTAAAAGGGTATTTGGGGTTATAAGGGTAGATAGA
>NC_051397.1:4850573-4853073 GCF_015228065.2 Penaeus monodon
GTCAGTGACGCAAGTCTGGGCGTTGTGTCGGGGGGGGGTGATGGGGGGATGAGGGGGAGGAATAGGGAGGGGGAGGTGGAGGAGGTTGGGGGAAAGGGAGGGGGAGGAATTTGGAGGGGGAGGTGGAAGTGGAAGAAAGGGAGGGGGAGGTAGAGGAGGTTGGGGAAAGGGGTAGGGGAGGAGGTGGAGGTGGAAGAAATGGAGGAAAGGGAGGAGGTGGGGGAATGGGGTAGGGTAGATAGGGGAGTGGAGGAAAGGGAGGGGGAGGAGATGGAGGAGGAGGAAAAAGGGGGGGGGGGAGGAGGTGTGGGCGAGGAAGTGGAGGAAAGGAGAAAAGAAAAGCGGTGGAAGGAAGGAAGGAGAAAGGAGGAGATGGAGGAAGGAGAAAGGAGATGGAGGAAGGAAAGGGTGGAGGGGTGGAGGGAAGGGGGGGGGAGTGAGATGGAGGAGGAATGGAAGAGGGAGAAAGGGGGAGAAGAGATGGAGGTAAAAAGGGAGTAGGAAAAGGAAGAGAGGAAAGTAGAGAAAGGAGAAAGAGACAGAGATAATAAAAATTGGGGGAGGAAGAGAAACTAATGAGGAAGAAAAGGAGAGAGGAAATGAATGGAAAAGAGAGACACACACAAAAAAATAAAAATAAATAAAACAGAAAGGCGAGGGAAAGGTAAATGATGATGAACAACAGAACTACAAAGAACAACCAACCTCCCTCACTAGTACCCCTTTCATAATTCTCTCATACCCTCTTTTTTTTCACCACAACTAACTGACCTCCTAAAAGCAAAAATATCCGTCCCTCTCTATGTTCAAGTCACATATTTACATCAAAGTATAATACTCATTAACATCAAAACCACAATCATTTCAGCATCGTGTGCGTACCACAAACAATAAAGTTTCTGCCACCTAATTAAGGCTACTTTTATCACTAATAAACCACTCATTACTTCTACTCCACAATAATACTTTCTATAACACAGCGAATTCTGCAGTGATTTCGACATCGCCAAATCATCAACTCACTGATAGAGGTATAACTGTATTCTTTTTTTTCTTTTTCTTTTTTTTTATCCTTCATTACACGGCTTTCGTGGGATCTTCCGGCTGTTCTTTATAATCACGATAGATTTATCGTCATTATCTCCACGTTCTTCTCGTTATGCCTCATTCCTCTTCCTTCCCTGTTTCCCCTCTTCTCTCCCTCCCTCCCCCCCCCCCTCTCCCTCGCTGCTCTCCCTCACAACGGCTATCTGTTTCATCTCCAGCCTTCGGAGATCCAGCTTTCATCTCCTCAAACCACATCTTTTCATCTCCCTCATAACTACCTCATCACCGACTCATCACCCTCCTCATCACCAACACCATCAAGGGGTTGCAACAAGCGTGCAATACATCATGTTCGAACAAGCCTGGACTGTGTAGCCGAACAAGCCTTGATCATGTTGCAGATTACCTCCGCAGACAGCTCTTTAAAATGCAGTCATGGCTTATGCGCCAGCAAGTTGATAATTATTAAAATTTGCATTTCAATGGCTGCGCTGCAAAGGACGGACAGACCGGCAAAACCGAGGCACATTTTGAGTCTTATCCTCCCTTCGAACAGAGTCCAAATTAGCCTGGCATACACGTTGACTTTATGACTCGGTGATCTGGCGACATTATTGTAGTTAACACAATCCCTGAAGAAGAGGGAACAGACCCTCAGAATACACCGGGTCTGAAAGAAAACAGGTATCCCACCTTCCCCCGCCTACAAAAACCCACACTGTATTTGCCCTCTATAAATTTGCCCCTTCTATTGGGAAACCTTCCTGTAGGGGGGGAGAAACCGTGCGTTTCCAGGGCCTTCGTCAGCGGGTCAGGCGAGGCGGCCGAGGGTCTTCCCGCTGGAGGCAAGAGGCGAGGCTTTAACATGCGGGCCCAGGTGACACTCCTGATTTATGGTAATTTGTTAATTAAAAGCGAACACGGCCGACTAAGTAGAGGGTGCAGAACCGTGTTTGTTTTTCCAGCGCTTAGCCAGGCCCCCTCGATCCGGCAGCGTCGTAACGGGAACATTTTACTGGATTCTGGCTCGGAGATGACAGCCGCCGGATGATGCCGAGGTGGCCGAGAGAGTCGCTGGTCGTTAGCAGGAGGACGCCGTGAAAGGACGCTGTTGAGGGGGGGGGGGGCGGTGCGGGGGGAGGGGGGGAGGAGGGATGGGGTGCAGGGAGGAGGGGGTGGGGAGAGGAGGGATGGGGTGCAGGGAGGAGGGAAGGGCTGGGGAGAGGAGGAAAGGGAGGTTGTGAGGGAGTTGGGAGGAGAGAGAATGTGGGAGGGCTAGGGAAGAAGAGGAGGAGGAGGAGGAAGAAGAAGAAGAAGAAGAGGAGGAGGAAGAAAAAGAGGAGGAGGAGTAAGAAGAAAAAGAGGAGGAGGAGGAAGATGAAGAAAAAGAGGAGGAGGAAAAGGAAAAAGATAAGAGGAGGAGAAGAGAGGGAGACGGAAATAACCGGAGGAA
>NC_051397.1:4863073-4867721 GCF_015228065.2 Penaeus monodon
ACTTGGTTCGCCCTTCACCTTTGTTGTAACTTTCTCTCTCTCCTTCTCTCAGTTTCTCTTCTCTTTTTCTCTTTTTTTTTCTATCTGTCTCTGTCTCTTTCACTTTCTCTCTGTCTCTGTGTCTGTCTCTGTCTTCTGTCTCTGTCTCTGTCTCTGTCTCTGTCTCTGTCTCTGTCTCTGCTTCTCTCTCTCTCTCTCTCTTTCTCTCTCTCTCTCTCTCTCTCTCTCTCTCTCTCTCTCTCTCTCTCTCTCTCTCTCTCTCTCTCTCTCTCTCTCTCTCTCTCATACATATTCTCGCTCTTTCTCTTCTTGTATCTTCTCCTCTCCCAGCCTCTCCCATTTCTTGCACTCAATACTTTTCCCTCTCATCCGTTCTCCTTTTCCCCTCCCCCCCCCCTCCATCTCCTCCCCACTAACAGTAACCCCCCCCCAAGAGCACCTTTCTCCCCTCCTCCCTGCCCCTTGTCCCAGGTGAATCCCCCCCCCCCTCCCTCCCTTCCTCCCCTCCCCTCTTCCTCTCCTCACCTCCTTCCTTCCTCCCCTCTTCCCCTCCTTCCCTCCTCCCCTCTTCTCCTCCTCCTTTCCCCTCAGCCCCTTTCCCTGTCCCTTCGTGCCTCCTCTCCTCTCCTTCTTCCCCTCCTCTTCCCTTCCTCCTTGCCTTTTCCCCTCCTCCTTACCTCCTTTCCTACTCTTCCCCTCCTCCCTCCCCTCCTCCCTTCCCCTCCTCCCGTCCTCCCATCCTCCTCGCTTCCCCTCCTCCCTTCCCTTCCTCCCCTCCCCGCCCATCCCCTCCTCCGTCAGAGAAGTTGCAGGAGTTTCTTCCTCTCAAGGGAGCCTGGACTTCCCTGCCTGTGAGATCCCCATCTAATCTTCTTAAGTATTTATGGACACCGACTGCCCAGGAATGGCGGTGGCTCTCGACTCGGGGAAAAGATTCGCTGGCCCTCGACCCCTCGGCTCCCCCTTGCGCCCCCCTCCCCCCCTTGGCTCCCCTCGCGTCTCCTCCCCTCGGCTCCCCCTCGCGCCCCCCTCCCCCCCTTGGCTCCCCTCGCGTCTCCTCCCCTCGGCTCCCCCTCGCGTCCCTCCCCCCCTCGTCGGCTCCCCCTCGGCCCCTTTCCTCGGTTCCTTTGCCTCGCCCCTATCCCTCCCCACCCATCCTCTCCCTCCCTCCCCCATCGTCCCCTCTCCCCTCGCTCTTGGTCCGAACTCTCCCCTCTCTCTCTCCCTCTCCTCCCTCCCTCCCTCCCTCCCTCCCTCCCTCCCCCCTCCCATCATTTTTGCAGAGCGAGAAAACTTTGGATGTTCTGACTTAAGAGAAGATGTTGATGCTTTTTTTTTCACATTTTATATCAAAATCTTTATCATTTTATTTTAGAAGATAATAATAAATATATATATGTATTGATATATATCTCCACGAAGGAACCCCCACGTTCGGACAGTGTCTGCTATGATGGCTTTTAGCAGTATAAGGATAAGGATGAGGATGAGGGCTTTTAGGTCTCCAGGGAGCACCTTTCCCCCCCTCCTTCCCCTCCCCCCCCTTCCCCTACAGCTCCCATTCCCTTTACTCGGACCCTCACTTTGGACTCCATTTTCCCTTCCACTTTCTCCCCTTTTCTTGTTCTCTCCCTGTGCCTTTTCCCCTTTCTTGTTCTCTCCCTGCGCCTTTTCCCCCTTTCCTTTTCTCTCCCTTCCTTTTTCTCCCCTTTCTTGTTCTCTCTCTATGCTTTCCCCTTTCTTGTTCTCTCCCTGCGCCTTTTTTCCCTCTTTCTTTCTCTCTCAGCCCTTTTGCGCCTTTTCTCCCCTTTCCTTTCTCTCTCCCTTTCCTTTTTCCTCCCCTTTTCGTTTCTCCTTTGCCCTTATTTAGCCCTTTTTTCTCCTCTCTACCCCCTATCTCCTGTTGTCCTTTTCCTCCCCATTTTCCCCTTCTCCTTTTTCTCTCCTTCTCCCCTTCTTCGTCCCTGTCTCTTCTCTTCCCCCCACTTTCTTTCCCCCTTTTCTCTTATTCCCCCTCCATTCCTCTCTTCTTCTTTCTCTCCCACTCTTCTTCTCTCTCCCTTCTTCCTCTTCCCCTCTCCTTCCCCCCTACTTTCCCTCTCTCCCTTTTTCTCTCCCTCACCACCTTTCTCCTCTCTCCCCTTTTTCTCCCTCCCCACCTTCTCCTCTCATCCTTTTTTCTCCCTCCCCACCTTCTCATTTCCATTTTCTTGCTTCCCTACCCCCCCTCCTTCACTCCCTAGGAGGAAGGGAGGAAAGGGGGGAGGGGAGGGGGTTACTGCCAATTTTCCTTGGTCCTTTAATTTCTCTGTTATGTTTCCTCTTCTTACGTTCTCACTCTTTTTTCCTTCCTTATCCTTTTCCTCTCGTTTCGTATTTTTTTATTATTTCCTTTCTCTCTCTCTCTCTCTCCTTCTCTCTCTCTCTCTCTCTTCTCTCTCTCTCGCTCTCTCTCTCTCTCTCTCTCTCTCTCTCTCTCTCTCTCTCTCTCTCTCTCTCTCTCTCTCTCTCTTTCTCTCTCTCTCTCTCTCTCTCTCTCTCTCTCTCTCTCTCTCTCTCTTCTCTCTCTCTCTCTCTTTTCTCGCTTTTATGCGCTTGACCTTTTACTTTTGTTTCTCTTTGTTTTCCATTTGTCCCTTCTACGCGTCCTTTCTTATCTTTCTCCTTATTCCGCCTCTTCTTCCTTCTTTTCTTCTTCTTCTTCTTTCTTCTTCTCTTTCTTCTTCTCTTTCTTCTTTGTCTTTTTCTCCTCCTCCTTCTTCTACTTCCCCATTCTCATCCTGTTCTTCTTTCTCTTTTTCTTCTTCTTCTTCTTCATCCTCATCTTCTTCTTTCTTTCTTCCTCATCTTCTTCCTCTTCTTTTTCATCTATTTCTCCATCATCATCTTCCTCCTCATCTTCCTCATCTTCTTTCTCTCTTTCTCCCTCATCATCTTCCTCTACTTCATCTCCTTCTTCTTCCTCTTCTTTCTCTCTTTCTCCCTCATCATCTTCCTCTTCTTCTTCCTCTCTTTCTTCCTCCTCTTCTTCCTCTTCCTAAATATCCTCTTCCTGCTCTTCCTTCAACCTCTTCGCGTCCCTCTGTTCCTTCTGCGCCTCTTCCTTCCTTCCCCTGTCTTCTCCCCTTCTCTCTAGTATCTCCTTTATCGCCGTGTACTCTCCCCTCGTTTCCCCTCGTTTACATGTCAATCTTCCTCCCTTTTCAGTCCATCTCTTCCCCTTCTTCCTCTTCCTCTCTCCTTCCCCTCATCGTCGTCCATCCTTATTCTTATCTCCTCTCAACCCCGCTGCTTCAAGCTTAATCAATTTCTCTTCTGCCTTCTCCCTCTTCCCGTATTTATTGTGCTGCGTCTATTCCCGTTCGTCAGACTGAAAGCGTGTTATCTCGAGCATCCTTTTTTTTTTTTTTTTTTCGTCTTTTCCAAACCCTGAAGACCGTTTTCTTTGCCTCCTTCTCGCAGGGGATCCTATCCTATTCCCCTAACTTTCTCTCGTCTAGCTGCTCCTCCCCCTTTTCCCTCTTCCTCCTCGTCCCTTCCGTTTTGCCTGTCCATTAGCTCATCCCCCTGAGCCGCCTCTCCCCTTAAGCATTCCCTTAACGCTCCTCCCTTTTCCCCCCTTTCCCCTTTCCCCCATCTCTTCCCCTCTTCTCTCCCCTCCTCTCTGTATCACCTTCCCTCCCCCTCCCCGGCCTACCTCTTGTATAATCATGTTTACGAGCGTCGTGCAGGGCCGCCGACCTCAGCAAATTATTCATTGTCTACCCCAAGAAAACTGCTCATCCCCTCCCCTTTCCCCTTTCCCCTCTCCCCCTTTCCCCTTCCTTCCCTTTCCCCTTCCCTCCCTTTCCCCTTTCCCTCCCTTTCGCCTTCCTTCCCTTTCGCCTTCCCTCCCTTTCCCCTGTCACCCTTTTCCTAACCCCCTTTCTCCCTCTCGTTTCTATCCCTCTCTCTCTCTCTTCTCTGTCTTCTCCTTTACTATTCCTTCTATCCAACCCTTTCTAGATTATCTATTTATTCCTCTCCTCCTCCCCCCCCCCTCTTTTTTTCTTTTTCTTGCTCTTCTTCCTTTTTTCAATTTTCGTTTCTTGTTCCTCTCTCTCCGTCTCTTACTGTCGTCTTTCTCCTTTTCCCTTTCTCTCTTTTTTCTCTTTTCTCCCACCTCCTCCCTCCCTCCTTCCCTCCCTCCCTCCTTCCCTCCCTCCCTCCCTCCCTCCCTCCCTCCTTTCCCTCCCTCCCTCCCTCCCTCCTTCCCTCCCTCCCTCCCTCCCACGTCCCCTCTTCCTCTCTCTCGTTCCTTTCCTTCCTCCCAATTTTCTGTCCTTCCTCCTCGTTCTCATCCTCCTTCTTTTCCTTCTCTTCCTCCTCCTCTTTCTCTTAGTTCTCCGTTCTTCGTCTCTTTCTTCCTTTCTCTCTCCTACTCCATTTTTCCCTAATTTTTTTTTACCCCTTCTTCCCCCTCCTCCCCCTCCTCTCCTCTCTCCTCATCCTCCTCCCCTCCTCCCCTCCCCTCCCCCTCCCCCCTCCTCCTCCTCCTCCTCCTCCTCCTCCTCCTCCTCCTCCTCCTCCTCCTCCTCCTCCCTCCTCCCTCCTCCTTCCTCCTCCTCCTCCCTCCTTTTTTCCCCCCCTCCTCCCCCCCTCCCCCCCT
>NC_051397.1:4867821-4870321 GCF_015228065.2 Penaeus monodon
TTTTTTTTTTTCAAAAAACCACACAAACCCACACCCAACACACACACACACACACACACACACAACACAAAACACACACACACACACACACAACACAACACACACACACACACAAAAATAAAAAAAAAAAATATATATATATAAATATATATATATACACATATACATATACACACATATATACACACATGCATATATATACATATACGTACATATCATAATAAGTGCGCCGTGCAATTTGAATTCCGTCTCTCTCTTCACCCGCTCTCAGTACAGTCCGGACACCCAACCAAACCGAAGAACCAACAACCCTAAACCATTTTTATTTATTTTTTTTACATTTCCCCCCTCCCCCCCCAAAAAAAAATCGAGAAGAGAATGAAAAGTTCCTGCGCCTCTCCAACACCCAGCGCCGACCCCACGAAGACCCCAAACCTTGATGGAGAAGAACATAAGCCTCTTGCCTTGAATACCTTGCAACTCCGCCCTTGCACCGTCTCACCCGAAGGTCTGCAATGCCTCGGGGTCCCTCGGCTCGTGGCTTGAGCCTTGCCTTCTTCGGGAATTCTTGAGCTGTAATTTTGCAGATGAAACTTTCTCCTTCGTTCGTCCAGCTGGCGAGTTTGTTTACGTTATGCCGAGGGAGGTGGAGCTTATCTTGTGGACTTGGGAGAAATATCATTCGGTATCTATTCGAACGGAAATATCAAAGACTGTTTTTCTTATTTTTTTCTCTCTCTTTTCGTTTTTTTTTTCTCTCTCTTCTTCGTTTTTTTGTTTTTTTGTTTTTCTTTTTTTTTGTATATTTCTTTCTCGTCCTCTTTTTCTTCTAAGTTATTCTGTTTCTTCTTTATTTAGGTGAAAAAATTGTGTGTGATATATTAAAGGATTTTTACTATTATTTTCTTCTCTCCTCCTCCTTTTCCTTTTCCTTTTCCTTTTCCCTCTCCATCTCCTCCTCCTCCCTCCTCCTCCTCCTCCTCCTCCTCCTCCCCTTCCTCCCCTCCTCCTTTATCCTCCTCCTCTTCGTCTTTTCTTCTCCCTCCTCCTCCTCATTCTCCTCCTCCTCCTCCTCCTCCCCCTCCTCCTCCCTCCTCCTCCTCCTCCTCCTTTCCTACCCCTCCTCCACCCATTCCTCATCCTCTTCCGTCTTTTTCTTTCCCTTCCTCCTCCTCATTCTCCTCCCTTCATTTTCCCTTTTTCCATCCCTTATCATCATCCACGAAAACCCCTTTTTACCCCCCCCCCCCCCATAATCACACACAATATTAACATGAAATTTTAAAAGACACGAGAATCACGTGACATATGCTTTCTAATCATCCAGGTATTTCTTATAGACTAAACTCCTAGCTCATGATATTAACTTCAGTGTATCTAATTTTTAATTACATTTCAAGTATCCGATTAAACCCTCGTAAGGAACCGGGAGTGTGGAAAATGGTTATTTGCAAACCATTGACGTAAATATGGGGGGGTTTACGTAATAGAAAAAAGGATTGTGTTATGTATTTTCAAGGGGTTTTGTTACACTACTGCTACTATGCTACGTTACGTTGTTTTTTTTTATTATTTAAAATTTTTATTATTATTTTTATTATTATTATTTTATTAGATTATTGTTATTGTTTATGTTATTATTTTTATTTTATTTTTTATTATTATTTTATTATTTATTTTTATATTTTATATTTTATGTAGATATTTTATATATCATATAGTTTAATCAAATTTCATCACATATATTCATATAAAATTTCATCATCACATTAAAAATTATAACCCATAATTCATAAAATCAACATCATCATCATCATCATATCCATCATCACACTCATAATATCATCATAAATCTCATATCCACACTAATATCATCACATCATATCGTCCTTGATATCACCATCATCAGTAGTAGTAGTAGCAGCAGTAGCGGTAATAGTAGTAACAGAAATAGTAATAGTTATAGTAGTAGTTATAGTATGCAAATTAGCATTATCATTGAATTAGAATTATCGTGAAAAAAAAACAGATAGGCCTAAATACACATTTTGCTTCTCTCTCTCTTTCTCTCTCTTTTTCTCTCTTTCTCTCTCTTTCTCTTACTTTCTTTTTTTATTTAAAAAGAATTGCGTTTTTTCTACCCCCTTCCATTTTAAAATTTCTATTAAAAAAAAGATTAATTCCAGAAAGTAAGAAGAATAAATTGGAAACATTATTAAAAATTTTTTTTATCTCTCTCTTCTTCTCCTCTCTTTTCTCTCCTTTTTTCTCTCTCTCTCCTTTTTTCTCTGTCTCTCTGTTCCTCTCTCTCCTCTCTCCTTTTCTCTCTCTCCTCTCTTTTTTCTCCCCTCTTCTCTCTCTCTTCTGTCTTTTGTCGTCTGTCTGTCTCTGTTGTCTTTTCTTCCTTCTCCCCCTCTCTCCTCTCTCTCTTCCCCCTCTTTTCCCTTTTTCTCTCTCCTCTCCTCTTTATTATTCGCCCATTTTTTAAAACATTTCTCCG
>NC_051397.1:4877821-4880321 GCF_015228065.2 Penaeus monodon
TTTCACCCCGATACGGCCCGTTTTTCTTTTATCGGGCGTCTAAACCGGGCCAATTTATTTTTCCGTTTATCTTTCCTCTATCTGTTTATCCGTCTATTTGTCCCGTTAAACTTTTATCGGTATCTATTGTCTTAAAATAAAATCCCCAATATATTTTTAACTGTCTATCTATCATCTATCTATCTATCTAATAGGCTGTCTTACCTATCTATCAGTCTGTCTACCTGTCTGTTTCTCTGGCTATCTGTTCATCTGTCTGTCCATCTATCTATCACTTTATCCATCTCTATTTAACTTTTCATTCTCCCTCTTTCTCTATCTCCCTCTCTTTCTCCCTCCCTCCCTGTATCTCTGTCTCTCTTTATCTCTTTTTTTTTCTTCCTCTCTCCTTGTTTTTTCTGCCCCCCCTTTCCCCCCCTCCCTCCCCCCTCCCCCATATTTTTTATCTTATGTTTTTTTACTTCCCCTTTCTCCCGTCCCTTTTCTCTCACTTCCTCTCTTCTCCATTCGTATATCTCTATCTCTCTTTACCTCTCTTTTTTCCCTCTCTTTCTGTCCATCTTCCTTTCTTCTTCTCTCTCTATTTCCCTACATCTTTCTTTATCTCTCTTTCTCTTCCTCCCTCCCCATACCTATCTATCTCCTTCTATCTCAATATCTCTTTTTTTTCCCCCCTCCCCTTTTTTCCTTCCCCCCCTCCCCTCCCCCCCTCTGTTTCCCCATTTTTTTCTCCCTCTCTTTCCCTTTCCCTTTCCTTTTTTTCCTCCTTTCTCCCCCCCGGGTCTCCCTACATTCTATTTTTCTTTACCTATTTTTTCCTCTCTCTCTATTTCTATCTCCCTCTCTTCCTCCCTTCCTTCCTTCCTCCATCTTTATTTCTCTTTACCTATTTCCCCCTCTCTCTATCTTCCTCTCTTCCTCCATTCCTTCCCCTTTCCCTCCCTACATCTCTATTTTTCTTTTACCTATTTTTTCCCCCTTTTCCCCCTCTTTCCATCTCCTCTTCCCCCCTTCCCCCCTTCCCTTTCCCTCTTATTTCCTCCCTTTTCCTATTTTCCCCCCCTCCCCTTTCCCCTCTCCCTTTTCCCTTTCCCCCCTTCCTTCCCTTTTCCCCCCTTCCCTTCCTTTTCCCCCCTTCCCCTTTCCCTTCCCCCATACCTGCTATACGGGCCCCCGGTTTGGTCCAGGAAAAAACCCCAAAGCCCAAACCCCCCCCTTTTTGGAAATCGCCCATGGCGCTACACCCCAAGTTCGCAGTTCCTCTTTCTCCATCCTCGCTATTTTCCCCCCTCCCTCCCCCCCTCTCCTCCCCTTTATGCTGTTTTTATCCTTCTGCTTTCCGGGAAATTTTTCCTTCTTCCTTGTTCTTTCCCATCGCCCGTTCCCCCCTTTCTCTCATCCCCCCGCTATTTCCCCCCCCCCCGTCACCCCCGTCTCTCTCTCACCTCCCCTATTCCAAACCCTTTTGTTCTTCGGGGTTTGAAATTCTTCCGCTTCTGTCTGCCCTTTTTTTCGTTCTTTTGGGGCCCCAAATTTTATTTTTTTTGGTTTTCCCGTTTCTGTTTTTTTCGTTTCTGTATTTTCCCCTCTCCCCTCCCTCCCCATTCTCTCTCTCTCTCTCCTTCTCCTCTTTTCTCCTCTTCTCCTCCCCTTTTCTCTCTCTCTCTCTCTCCACATACCCCGTATTCATTTTTTATAAAATATTTCCAAAATAATGTGTGTGTGGTTTTTTGGGGTTTTGTGTGGTTTTTCATTTTTTTTTTTTCAATCTTTATTTGACCCTATTCATATCGTGGGAAATATCTTTCACATATTCACTATCCCTGCCTTTTCCTAAAAAAAAAAAAAAAATCTCTCTTCTTTTTTCATTAATTCATCTACCCTATTAACGTAACCTATTGGAATTCATATCCCCTAGCCCTCCTCTTTCCCCCCCCCCCCCTCCTCCCTCCGCCCCCCCTCCCTCCTTTTTCCTATAATCGGCGCTTCATCTCCTTCCCATTATCCCATTTACCCCTTCTTCCTTTGCCTCCGTCCCTCCTCCTCCTCTCCTCACCACCTCCCTTCCCTATCCCCCTCCTCTCCTTCCTCATCTCCTCTCCACTTTATCTCCCTACTTCTCTCTACCTCATCTCCCCCTCTCTCTATACCTCATCTCCCCCCTCTCTCTCTACCTCATCTCCACACCTCTCTATACCTCATCTCCCCCCTCTCTCTACCTCATCTCCCCCTCTCTCTCTACCTCATCTCCCCCCTCTCTCTCTACCCCATCTCCCCACCTCTCTCTACCTGTCGACCGTAGCAGCGAGTGGAGATCAGGTATTATATAGATCAAAAGCATCATATCTTGTCAGACTTAAGGTAAAGGACGGGAGAGGTAGAAAAAATGGTGTGTGTGAGAGATAATAGAATAGGGGAGAGTGAGAAGGAAAGAGAGAGAGAGAGAAGAAAGAAAGAAAGAAAGAAACAGAAGGAAAGAGAGAGAGAGAGAGAGAGAGAG
>NC_051397.1:4885321-4905321 GCF_015228065.2 Penaeus monodon
TCCTCTCAGGTGAGGTTGGTGCTGCTAAGCAAGCTCTCGACAAAAGATTTGAGCTGGAATGATAGGCTGCGGACCAATAATGGTATTAATAATTATAACATATATACAGTATACACACACACGCACACATACACACACACACACACAAATATATGTATATATACATGATTATATATATATTATATATATATATATATATATATATATATATATATATATATATATATATATATATATATATATATAAAGACACACACACACACATATATGCATATATATCTTATTTATCAATATCAGTGCAACATTGCATTATTCCATCTTTCATATATATGTATATATATAACACACAATAGTTTCCGGCCTCTTTCTCTTTCTTCATATATCACATTACTCTGTGTTTATGTAATTACATTATCCGGTTTCACGTCTCTTAGCAGAAACTATCAAAATGCATTACATCTACAGCCGTATGCATTATACCGGATTACATGACAATACATTTCCTGTCTGTCAGATTCCGCTTTGATGAATAGTATTGTTTTGCCTGAATGAAAAAGAAATGATGATGGGGAATGTAATTCATCTTGACTGGACTCAAAATGTTGTCAATGAATTAAGTTTCAAGACAGTTTTCACGAAATTATTTACTATATACCAAATGTTTGTAATATAGTACCAAACTATTGCGACTGCACATCATAAAATTACCCTTATAGCAAACCATCATTATCTAATCACTGTACGAAAAAGATATGCAAATTGAACAGACTTACCACAGTAACAAAATCCTTGGACCTCGATACCACCGCCATTCCCCGTCGGTACCTATTTACCTGTTGCCACCGCTAGACTCCGCCACCATCGCCAACCGCCGCGCATCTTAAGAAAAAGGAAGAGATTTGAGCGCGGTTCTGAGTCTCTTGGTCTCGCGCGCAATCTCTGGCGTATGGAGACTTCGAGACCAAAACGGGGCTTCTTGGATCGCGTCGCCCCTTTCGCGCTAAGGCACTGTCGAGGCACGAATTCGATATGATGCCAAGGTATGCCTCGTGCCCGCGGATACCTTCTCTGGCGCCTATATTGTCTTTTTTCGGCTTGGCCTTTTGGCTGCCGTCGGTCACGCCAGTCGGAAGACAGTTGTGTCCGCGAGTTTTCTGTCTTCCTCGCAAAAAGGTCGCGTATGAGACTGTCATTGCCATCCGTGTCCGACAATACACATGCTTATCAGGAAGCTTCGTTCTCCTTGACCAATCCAAAGCCAGTGTGGGAATTATCTCCCCTTTGGTCTTCTGCTTCACGCTGATTCGCTGAGGCGTGAATATTACCAACAAATGGCGTGAAATCCCACACCTCCCGCGTCAGCTCGACCTCGTCTTGGCCAATCACAGGCCGCCGCCTCAGTGACGTCACGTCCCTCCTAACACCTATGGCGTGAAATCTCACACCTCCCGCGCCTCATCTCTCGGTTCCGCCAATCACGTGCGCCTTCAGATCTCCGCTACAAGAGCTTACACACCTTCGGCGCGAATTTTCACACCTGCGAGCCAATAGCGGAACAATGTTTGCCATGCCCGGTGCGTAGCCTCCATTGTCCCTGGCGTGCCACGTCAAACCAGCCAATAGCAGCGGAAGGTAACCATTGGGAAGAACACGGGATGCTATGGGTGTTATAGCAGTAGTAGTAGATATAGGCACATGCTGTGGAGGCCGAGCGACCATACATTTAGTGATGTTTGCTCCGAACTTGTGTGTGATTTAATTCCTTCTCTATCTCTCTATCTATCAATCATTTTTTTTCTCTCTCTCTCTCTCTCTCTCTCTCTCTCTCTCTCTCTCTCTCTCTTTTTCTTTCTCTCTCTCTCTCTCTCTTCTCTCTCTCTCTCTCTCTCTCTCTCTCTCTCTCTCTCTCTCTCTCTCTCTCTCTCTCTCTCTCTCTCTCTCTCTCTCTCTCTCTGTCCTCATATTCACTACAAATATACATTAATGTATATATGGTACGAAATCAAGAGAGTAGTCTATGGAAGGCGTAATATACCAGTATTTGAAACGACAACGAAAAATGAATCCAAAATAGATTTAAAACAGTATCCCATCCTTACAATAAGTTCCAAGTTCAATGGTTTCACAAAATGAACTGCGTTGTGTTCAAATGCCAACAAACACAAACGTTATATGAACATCTGATCCCAAATGAGTATTAGCTGATTAAGTTGAACAGACACTGAACATTTGCTAAACATAATTATATAAGGGATGTTAAGAATACAGTATAATATGAATGCAAACACCACCGTCATAATAACAGTATCATCACCGCAACATCATTATCATCACACCAACAGCATCACAGTAACATCACCACATTATCAATAGCATCACATTTAACACTCCGTCAACATCAGCAGCATCCAGGCAACATCACCACATCATCAACATCATAACAACTTCATCAACCTCACAAGAACATCACCATACGGCAGAGAGAGATGAGTCATCACATCACCACACGGCAGAGAGAGTTGAGTCGTCACATCACCACACGACAGAGAGAGATGAGTCATCACATCACCACACGACAGAGAGAGATGAGTCGTCACATCACCACACGACAGAGAGAGATGAGTCGTCACATCACCATACGACAGAGAGAGATGAGTCATCACATCACCATACGACAGAGAGAAACGAGTCATCACACCACCACACGACAGAGAGAGATGAGTCATCACATCACCACACGACAGAGAGAGTTGAGTCATCACATCACCATACGACAGAGAGAGATGAGTCATCACATCACCACACGATAGAGAGAGATGAGTCGTCACATCACCACACGACAGAGAGAGATGAGTCATCACATCACCACACGACAGAGAGAAACGAGTCATCACATCGCCACACGACAGAGAGAGATGAGTCATCACATCACCACACGACAGAGAGAAACGAGTCATCACACCACCACCATACTCCGAGATACCCACCATCAACACCACGGCATCCCTTGGTGATTATAGCGAGAAGTCAGCGATCATATCATAATCGGTATGACCTCCACGACACTTATTTATTAACCTCGTTAATGCGAAATATGAGATGAAGTATTTATGTAACGTTTATAAATCTCTCTCTCTCTCTCTCTCTCTCTCTCTCTCTCTCTCTCTCTCTCTCTCTCTCTCTCTCTCTCTCTCTCTCTCTCTCTCTCTCTCTCTTTTCTTTCTTTTTTCATTTCTTTTTTTTTGTTAATGGCATCTCGGTCTTGACACGTAGTTTGACACACGCGATGACGCAATATGAAGACGCAAGGACAAGACGTTTAAAGCCAAGACGCAAGGGAAACGTAAAATGGAGACATAAAGCCAAGGTAATTTTAGACAACCACGACCTTAGTTCCTGGTCGATTTGGACATAGAGGTGATAATTGCGCGACGCAGGACGAGGGGAGTGGCATAGCAGGTTCTTTCCTGTGTCTACCTCTCTCTTTCCCATCACATCTTAGCGCCTCGCTTACTTCCTTGCTTCCCATCTTCGCTCTTTTCATTCTTCCTTCTTTCGTTATCCCTCCTTCTTCTTCCCTTCCTCCTATCCTGCATCCTCTACGATCCTTCTCTCTCTCTCTCTCTCTCTTTCTCATTCCTCGTCTCTTTCGTTCTTTTTCTTCCCTGTTTTCTTCTCTCTCCAGTTGTTTATCTCTCTTTTCTCCCTCTCTCTCTCTCTCTTCCTCCTCTCCTCTACCTTCTTCTTAATTCCCTCCTTTCCTCTTCTTGCATCCTTCCTCTCTCCTTCTCTTCTCTCCTCGTCTTCTCCCTTATCTTCATTCTCATTCCTTCCTCTTCTCTCACTTCCTCCCTCCTCTTTCTTCCTTCTCATTCTCTCCTCTCTCTTCTCTCTCTTCTCTCCTCCTCTTCTTCCGTCCCCCCTTCCTCACTCTTCCTTCCTTCTCTCGTCTTCCTCTTCTCTTTATTCTTCCTTTCCCGTCACCCTTCCTTCCCTCTCTCTTCCTCCTTTCCCCTTTATTCTTTTTTTATTCTTCCTAATCCCTTACCCTACCTTCCCTCTCTCTTCCTCCATCCATTTTCTTCCTCCTCCTTCCCTCCTCCTCCTCCTCCTCCTCCTCCTCCTTTCCTCCTCCTCTCCATTTTCTTCCTCCTCCTTCCCTCCTCCTCCTCTATGTTTCTCCTCCTCCTTCCTCCTCCTCCTCCCTCCTTTCCTCCTTTCCTTTCCTCCTCCTCTCCAGTTTCTTCCTCCTCCCCTTCCTCCTCCCCCTTCCTCCTCCTCCTCCTTCCCTCCTCTCCTCCTCCTTTCCTCCTCCTCCTCCTTTCCTCCTCCTCCTCCTCTTCCGTCCCTCCTCCCCTCCCCCCCCCCCCCCCCCGCCGACGCGAGGGAGGCGACACAGCGTCATGTTTTGATCCGACCTGGCGACGTCACTCTGGCGTATAGGCGGGTTTTTAATTACGCATCTGTTTCTCGTTATTCCTAATTAATTTACAAAGGAATTTATTACATGTCTTTATTATTTACCTCCTTTTTTTCTTCTTTCATTTTCATTTTTCTTGTTTCTTTTTTTTTCGTTTTTTTTTCTCTTTATTGTAAAGAGGATTGAAGATATGAACTTACTAAAGTTTGGGTGAGAGGAGGAAGGAAGGGTAAAAGGAATAAGTCTGAAGAAAGGAAGAGAGAGAGAGAGAGAAGAGAAGAGAAGGCATCAAAACTTTCTCGGGAGTAAGACAGCATGTAAAGCGGTTGCCATGTGACCCGAGCCGTCCTTCCGCCACGACGCGAAATTTAGCGCCCGTTAAATCTTGATGATTGTCGCCAGGCTCTTCTCTCTCCCTCTCTCTCTCTCTCTCTCTCTCTCTCTCTCTCTCTCTCTCTCTCTCTCTCTCTTCTCTTCTCTTCTCTTCTCTTCTCTTCTCTTCTCTCTCTCCCTCTCTCTTCTCTTCTCTTCTCTTCTTTTCTATCTCTCTCTTTCTCTCTTCTCTTTTCTTCTCTTCTCTCTCTCTCTTTCTTTCTCTTTCTCTCTCTCTGTTTTTCTCTTTCTCTCTCTCTCGCCTCTTCTTTCTCTCCTTCTCTCCATTCCTTTATGTCCTCCTCTTCCCTTCTTTAACGATGGCAACTCTCTCTCCCTCTCTCTGTCCCCCCCACCTCTTCCATCCCCTCTCTCCTCCTACCCCCCCCTCCTCCCATGATGATATTTCCAACCCCATTCCCTCCCCCTCTCCTCCCCACCGTCCATTCCCCGCCTTTCACCTCCCATCTCCCCTCCCCCTTCGGCTCCCTTCCCCTCCCCTTTCGGCTCCCTTCCCCTCCTCTCCTGATGGCATCCGTGGCACTCTAGTGGCACCCAGAGCCGGCGCCAGGACACCCATCGCTAGCCACGTCCCCTTAGAACTTACGCGTCGCAGTGAACGCTCACAGCTGGCAAAACATATTTAGAGGGGAGGAGGGAGAGAGGGGAAGAGGAGGAGGGAGAGGGAGAGAGGGGAAGAGAGGAGGGAGAGGGAGAGAGGGGAGGATGAGGGAGAGGGAGAGAGGGGAGGAGGAGAGAGAGGGAGAGAGAAGAGGAAAGGAGGGAGAGGAGAGAAGGGAAGGAGGAGGGAGAGGAGAGAGGGGAAGAGGAGGCGGAGAGGGAGAGAGGGGAGGAGGAGGGAGGGGGAGAAGGGAAGAGGAGGAGGAGAGGAGAGAGGGGAGAGAGGAGGAGGGGAGAGAAGGAAGAGGAGGAGGAGAGGGAGAGAGGGGAAGAAGAGGAGGAGGGAGAGGGGGAGAAGGGAAGATGAAGAGAGAGGGAGAGAGGGGAAGAGGAGGAGGGAGAGGGTTAGGGGAAGAGATGAAAGAGGAGAGGGAAGACGGGGGAGGAGGAAAGAGGGAGAGAGAGAGGGGAGGGGGAGAGGAGGAGGGAGGAAGAGGGAGAAAGCAGAAGAGGTGGAGAAAGAGGGAGGAGAAAAGGAGACAAAGAGAAGAGGAAGAAAAAGGAAGAGGTAGGAAGGGGAAAGATAGAGATGAAAAGAAGACAATAAAATAGAATAATAAATTATAACAGGAGATAAAGAAAAAAAAAAGAAGAAAGACGGAGATAGAGTATGAAGAAAATCACGAAAGGAAAGACAGAGAAAAAAAAAGAAGAAAATGAAAAAAAAAGAAAGAAAAAAAAAAACAGGAGCAAGAGAAAAAGCAAAATAAAGAAAGGGAATTGGAAGGAAGAGAGGAGGAGAGAGAGAGAGATTAAAAGATACATACATATAACCAAGAAGAGAAAAGCAAGAGAAATATTGGAGAAAAAAAAAATAAAGAGGAGGAGGGAGAGGAGGAGAAGGGAAGAGGAGGAGGGAGAGAGAGAGAGAGGGGAGAATAATAGTGGGAAGAATAAGAAGAAGAAAAATAGATCAGAGGAGAAAAAAAACAAAAACAAAAACAAAACAAAAACAAAAAAGACAGAGATTAAAGAAAAAAGCGAGAGAAAATGAGAGAGAGAGAGAGAGAGAGAGAGAGAGAAGAGATAGAGAGAGATAGAGAGAGAGAGAGAGAGAGAGAGAGAGAAGAGAGAGAGAGAAGAGAGAGAAGAGAAGGAGAGAGAGAGAGCAGAGAGAGAAGAGAAGAGAGAGAGAGAGAGAGAGAGAGAGAGAGGGGGGGAGAGAGAGAGAGAGAGAGAGAGCAAGAATGAGGCGAAAGAGCGGAAGCAAGAAGAGAGATCGGAAAAGGGCGGAACTGGCCAGAGAACCAAGTCAGAATTCTCACATAAAAGTGGAGAGGTTTAAGGCGTAAGACGAAGAGGAGGAGGAGGAGTGGGAAGAAACGAATGAGGGAAGAGGAGGAAAGGGGGAGGAACGGGATAAGGGGAGTGAAGGGAGAGGAGAGAGAGAGGGAAGAGGAGGATGAGTGGCTAGGAACGAAGGAGGGAAGAGAAGGAGGGAAGAGAAGAAGGGAAGAGAAAGAGGGAAGAGAAGGAGGGAAAGAGAAGGAACGAAGGAAAAGATAGGATAAGAGGAGTGAAAGGAGGGAAGAGAAGAAGGGGAGGAGAGAGAGAGGGATGAGGAGGATAAGTGTGTAGGAACGAAGGAGGGAAGAGGAGGAAATAGGGAAGAACGAGGGAATGGAAAGAGAGGAGAGAGGGAGAGAAGAAAAGGAGGGAAAGGTTGAGGATAGGGGAATGAAAGGAGAGGAGAGAGAGAGAAGAAAAAGGAGGATAAGTGGCCAGGAACGAAGGAGGGGAAAGGAGAGAGAGGAGAGGAGAGAGAGAGGAAAGAGGAAAGTGAGTAGGTAGGGACGAAGGAGGGAAGAGGAGGAAATGAAAAAGAATGCAGATAAGGAAAGGGGAGAAAGAAGAGAAAGATTGATGATAGGGGAGCGAAAAGAGAGGAGAGAAGGAGGGAAGAGGAAGAGAGAAGGGAGGAAGAAGAAGGAAGAAAGAGGAGGAGAGAAAATGGGAAGAGAAGAATTGAAGAGAAAAAGGGGAAAGGTCGAGGATAAAGGAGTAAAAGGAGAGAAGAAAAGGAGAGAAGAGAGGGACAGAAGAGGAAGAAGCAGAAAAGAGGATAGGGGAGTGAAAAAGGAGGAGGGAGAGAAGAAAGAGAAGAGGAGAGAGAAAAGGAAGAGGAAGAAGAGAGAGAGAGAAGAAAGAGAAGAGGAGAGAGAAAAGGAAGAGGAAGAGGAGAGAGAGAAGAAAGAAAAGAGGAGAGAGAGAAGAAAGAGAAGAGGAGAGAGAAAAGGAAGAGGAAGAGGAGAGAGGGAAGAAAGAGAAGAGGAAAGAGAGAAAAGGAAGAGAAGAATCGAGAAAGAAGGAACAAGAAAGGACAAGAAGAGAATGAATGCATAGAAACGAATGAAGGAAGAGGAGAAACCAGAAAAGGGCAATGATAGGGGAATGAAATAAAAGAAAAGGAGAGAGAAAAGAAACAAAGCAAGACCGAGAATAGGGGAATAAGAGTAAAGAAGAAAAGGAATTAGGAAAGGGAGAATAAACAAGGAAAATATAAAGAAAGAGAGAAAGAAGAGAAGAGAAAAAAAATGAAAAAAATCCGAGGATAGAGGAATAAAAAATAAGAAAAAAGAAAGAATGGGAAGAATTATAATTCGGGAATAAAGAGGGGAAAAGGAGGAGAAAGAAAAAGCGAACAACACGAGAAAAAGAGAAAACGTTTAAAAGAGAAAATGAAAAGGAGGAAAATGGATAACAAAAGATAAAAGTATGAATACAAGAAAACAAGAAATAGAAAAAAAAACTTTAATAAATTAATCAGAAAAGGGGGGGGGAGGCAATACAGAACCAGCAAACATAACAATAATTCTGTATTAAAAATAATGATATCAAATACAAAAAAGTATATATATATATATATATATATATATATATATATAAAATATATATATATATATATATATATATTTGTGTGTGTGTGTGTGTGTGTGTGTGTGTGGTTTTGGGGTGTGTGTGTGTGTGTTTGTGTGTGTGTGTGTGTGTGTGTGTGTGTTGTGTGTGTGTGTGGGGTGGGTGTGTGTGTGTGTGTGTGTGTGTGTGTGGGGTTTTGTGTGTGTGTGTGTTTTGTGTGTGTGTGTGTTGTGTGGGGGGTGTGTTGTGTGGGGGCGGTGGTTGTGTGTGTGTGTGTGTGTACTCATATATTTCTGAAAGGTAATCATGATATAAAGATTATGATAACGATACCAACGATGTTCTTTTGTGATAAGCTAAACACAAAGGAAAAAGATAAATACAAATATATATATATATAGATATATATATATATATATATATATATATATATCAATATATAAGTATATATGTATATAGTATAATTATATATATAATATACTATATATATTTATATTATATATTATAATATATATATATATATATATATATATGTATACATCTAAAGAGTATAAAAATAAAAGAGGTGGTTGGAAAGAAACAAAAAAAAAAAAAAAACACTCAGAAAAGCAGATAAAGAAATGATAAAGAGGAATCATAAAGAATTCTGAGATAAGAAGTGGAAACGAAATCAAAGAAAAGAGAATAGAGAGAAAGAAGATGAAAAAGAAAGAGAAAAATATGTTGTTTTACTTGGAAAGGAGGTCATTATCTGTTTTGATCCCCCCCCCCTCTTCTTCTTCTTCTTCTCCTTCTTCTCTTTCTCCTCCATTCTCCATATCATATTTTCATCCTTCACCTTTTCCTCTCTTTCTTCCTCTCTCCTATATTCTCTCTCTCTCTCTCTCTCTTTTTTGTTATCGTTTCTCTCTCTCTCTCGCTCGCTCTCTTTCTCGCTCTCTCTCTCTCTCTCTCTCTCTCTCTCTCTCTCTCTCTCTCTCTCTCTCTCTCTCTCTCTCTCTCTCTCTCTCTCTCTCTCTCTCTATCTATCTATCTATCTATCTATCTATCTATCTATCTATCTCTCTCTCTTCCTTTTCCTTTACTTCCTCCTTCCTCCTTCAGTTTTTCCTTTCCTACATCCTCCCCTTCCCTTACCTTCTTACCTTCTCTCTCCTTCCTCCTGTTATCCTCTCTCCTTCTCTTACCTTCTTACCTTCTCTCTCTTTCCTTTCTCTCCTCTTCCCCTCTTTTCCAACATCTCTTCACTCTCTCATTTCCTCTTCTTCATCCTATTTCTCCATCTCCTATCTTTCCCCTCATCTTCCCCTCTTCGCTAACTTTTCCCTATCTTCTGTTGTTTTGCTTTGTCCTCTTCCTCTCCTTCTCCTTCCCTATCCCCCTATACTCTTTCTATCTTCCTATCTCTCTTGTCCTCTCCTCCTGCTATCCTCACTCCCTTATATCTTATCTTCTCTTTCTCTCTCTTCCTCCACTTCTCTCCTCCTTTCTCTTTCTCTTTCTCTATTCTCTCTTCCTGCTCTTCTCTTCCATTCTTTCCCCTCGTCCTTCCGTCTTCCTCCCTTTACCCTCTCTCTCTTCCCTTTCTCATCCTCCTTCCTCCTCTCCTTCCCTCCTCTCTTTCCCTTCCTCTTTCTTCCTCCTCTTCTCTATTCCCTCTCTCCCTTCCTTTCCTCCCTCTTTCCCTTCCTCTTTCTTCCTCCCCTTCTCTCTTCCCTTCTCTTCCTCCCCCTTTCCCTTCTTCCCTCTCCCTTCCCTTTTCCTTCCCTTCCCTCCCTCTCCCTCTCTCTTTCTCTACCCTCTCTTTCCGCCCTTCCCTTCCTCCCCTCCTCTCCTCCCTCTCCCTTTTCCTTTCTTCATCGTGTATTCCCTGCCCTTCCCTTCCTCCCCTCCTCCCTTCCCTTCCCTCCCTTTCCCCCCTTTCCCTTCCCTTCCCTTCCCTCCCCTCCTCTCCTCCCTTCTCTCTCTCTTTCTCTACCCTCTCTTCCCGCCCTTCCCTTCCTCCCCTCCTGCCCCCCTCTTACCTGTGGTTACCTGGCCGTCCTTTGAGTACATGCCTTGGTGATCAGTGCCGAGCTGCGATCGCTGGCGGGGCACCCAATAAAGATGGAGGTATCTGAGGCGACGTCATATGGCTGTTTGTCCTTGTCCCTCGTCTGTGTCTTCTCCTTCTCTTCTTCTTCTTCTTCTTCTTCTTCTTCTTCTTCTTCTTCTTCTTCTATTGGTGTTGTTTCGTCGTTTTTTCTTATGCTTGTGTGTTTTTGTCTTTTTCTCGTTGTGTTTTTATTCGTTGTTTTTTTTTCGATTTTATTTAAAATGGTTATTGTGAGCGTCATCTTCTTCTTCCCCAGTTATTTCTTCTTGTTATTATTATTATTATTCCACCTTCTTGCTATATTTTCTCCTTTGTTCTAGTTTATTTATCTCCCCTTTTCCTCTTCCTCCCATTCCTTCTATTTCATCTTCCCCCTCTTTCTCTTTTTTCTCTTCTTCCTCTTTCACAATTCCCCCTTTCTCATCTTCTTCCCATCCTCCTCATCCCCTTCCATCTACTCTCCTCCCCTCTCCTTCCCATCCTCCTCCTCCTTTTCCATCTACACTCCTCCCCTCATCTTTCCATCCTTATCATCCTCTATCTACTCTCCTCCCCTCTCCTTCCCATCCTCCTCCTCCTCTTCCTCCTCCTCCTCTTCCATCTACACTCCTCCCCCCTACTTCCCATTCTCCTCCTCCTCTTCCTCCTCCTCCTCTTCCATCTACCTCCTCCCCTCCTTCCCATACTCTCCTCCTCCTCTTCCTCCTCCTCCTCCCCTCTCCTTCCTTTTTTTCTTCCCTTTCTCCAACCCTCCTCGTTGATTTCTCTGAGTGACAGAATTATGAGTCTCTTCCTGCCTTTGACACGCGTTCGCTTCAAAGGAACAGAACGTTAACGCTTATCAGTTCATTGAGATGTGAAGTTAATGCTTGTGTGTATGTGTCTGTGATGTTGCTAGTCGTTGTGTGACAGGTCATCTCACTGCCAATGTGTCTGATGTGGTGTGTGTGTCTCTGTCTCTCTTTGTCTTTGTTTTTGTTTATGTTTCTGTCTCTGTCTCTGTCTCTCTGTCTCTGTCTCTGTCTCTGTCTCTCTCTCTCTCTCTCTCTCTCTCTCTTCTCTCTCTCTCTCTCTCTCTCTCTCTCTCTCTCTCTCTCATCCTCATTTCTTTCTTTATTCCTTCCATTACCTTCCTTCTCTCTCTTCCCCATTCTCCAAACCACTTCTCCTCCCCTCTGTCTCTCTCTTCCCCTTCATTCCCTATAACCTCTCCTCCCCCTTCATCCCTTCCCCCTATTACCTATTTACCCTATCACCCCAATTCCCCATTCTCCATTCCCCATTTCCATTCTCATTCTCATTCCCATTCTCATTTCCCCATCTTCCGCGCATGCCCCCCCCCTCCCCCCCTCCCCCCCTACCCACCCCGGCGCGAGTTCCAAGGAATTCCCATATTTGAGAATTATCGGCATCCTCTCCTACCCCTTCCTTCCTTCTCCTGTTTCTCCTCCTTCATCTCCCTTTTCTTCAACTTTGTCTTCCTTTCCTGTTCCTCTTCGCTCCTTCCTTTCTCCTTTTCTTCTTTTCTCCTTCCTCTTCCCATTCTTTTCTTCCTCATTCTCTCCCTCTCCCTCTTCTTCCTCTTCCTCCTCCTCCTATTCCTTCTTCTTCTTCATCTTCTTCTTCCTCTCCTTCCTCTTTCTCCTCCTCCAAATTTCTTCTTGTTCTGTTTCTTTTCTTCCTGTTTTTCTCATTCTTTTTCAGTTTTTTCTCTCTTTTATTTTTTTCCGCTCGCTATGTCAAGCCTTTGGTACATTAAAAAATAAATCACAGATAGCTTGCTTGATACCTTTTGCTCACTTTATCTCTGTTTCTCTCTCTCTTCTCTCTCTCTCTCTCTCTCTCTCTCTCTTCTACTATCTACTATATCTATCTAATGTATAGTATCTATCTCTCTTCTCTCTCTCTCTCTCTCTCTCTCTCTCTCTCTCTCTCTCTCTCTCTCTCTCTCTCTCTCTCTCTCTCTCTCTCTCTCTCTCCTCTCTCTCTCCCTTCTTCTCTCTTTCTCGCTCTCCCTCTTTCTCTCTCTCCCTCCCCCTCTCTCTCTCCCTTCCTCTCTCTTTCTCCTTCTCTCTTTCTCGCTCTCCCTCTCCCTCTTTCTCTCTCTCCCTCTCCCTCTCTCTCTCCCTTCCTCTATCTTTCTCCCTCTCCCTCTCTCCTCGCTCTTAGAGAAAAAAAAATACTCTCTTACGACACGCTATCGCCCAGCGTCTCCAAAAACATAAATCCTCCGCGGTCGTTAAGGGTGAAAATCTCCCTGTTCTGACGTCTATTCTGACCCCTAAGCGAAGGTACACAAGAATAACAATCCTTGGCGGTCGTAAGGGTCACACTGCCTCAGTTTTGCGGTGGATTCCGACCTCTAAAGGATACAATAAAGGCGACAGAGGAGGGGGTTGGTGTCCCAGGGAGGGGGCGGTCGAGGGGGTCGTAGAAGAGAAGGGGGGGAGGAGGAGGAGGGAAGGAGGAGGCAAGAAGGAGGGAAGGAGGAGGGCGGGGGAGAGGAGGAAGGAGAAGAAGAGGAAGGGAGAGAAAGGGAAGACGATGAGGAGGAGAGGAGAGGAGACGAGAGAGAGAGAGAGAGAGAGAGAGAGAGAGGACGAAGAAGAGAAAAGAGAGAGAAAAGAGAGAGAGAAGAGAAAGAGAAGAGAGGAGAGAGGAGAGGGAGAGGGAGACAGAGAATGAGAGAGAGAGGAAGAGAAAGAGAAAATGGGAGAGAGAGAGAGAGAGAGAGAGACAGAGAATGAGAGAGAGAATGAGAGAGAGAAAGAGAAAGAGAAAATGGGAGTGAAAGAAAGAGAGAGAGAGAAAGAGAGAGAGAGAGGGAGAGTCACTCGCTCTGCCGTCGCTGTCAGCCTCTCGTACTCATAAACGTACCGACACACTCATTTTTTCCCCTCATTTCCCCTCCTCATTATTATTTCCTTTTATCTTCTTCCCCCTTCTGCGGTAAGGGGAAGGGGAGGGGGAAGGGGAAGGGGAGGGGGAAGGGGAAGGGGAAGGGGGAGGGGGGCGGGAGGGGGAAGGGGAAGGGGAAGGGGGAAGGGAGGGGAAGGGGAAGGGGAAGGGGAGGGGAAAGGGGAGGGGGAAGGGAAAGGGGAGGGGGAAGGGGAGGGAAAAGGGGAGGGGAAGGGGAATCTAAGAGAAAGGGTATAAGATGGGGAAAGAGGAAGGGGGAAAAGAGATAAGTGTTGATAAAGAAGGGGAATGGGGAGAGGAAAGATAAAGGGGGAAGGAGTAAGGGAAGAAAAGCGTAGAAAACTGAAGAAAACGGAAGCGTTTGGGGGAGATAGGTAAGAGAAGAGGTAAAAGAAGGAAAAGAGAATATGAAAGGAGAGATGGAAGAATAGAGAGAAGAAAAAGGAGAAAGGAAATAGGAAAAGGAGAAACAGAATGAAAGAGAAAGAGGGAATAGGAAAAAATAAAAAGGAAGAGAAAAGAAAATTTAAGTGAAAGACAGAGGAAGAGGAGGAGGAATAAAGAAAAAAGGGAAAAGAGAAAATGTGATAAAAAAAAGTAGAAAGAAAACAGAAACAGAACAAGCAAGAGAAGAAATTGAAGATGAGGAAAAGGGAGACAGACGAAGAGGAAAATGGAAGAGGTAAATTCTTGAATTATTTTTTATTTTCATTTATTTTTATCTTTTTAAGGATGTTTTCCCCTCTCTATGTGACTCTGTTGAGCTTATGGTTACTTTGACATATTATTTTTAAAACAGATCGAGTGTAGAGTAACGAAATGAAAGGGAATTTAGCGGTATTTTTGGTTTGTAATAGACTACAATAGAACAAGGTATAGCATTGTTGTTGTTGTTGTGTGTTGTTGTTGTGTGTGTGTGTGTGTGTGTGTGTGTGGTGTGTGTGTGTGTGTGTGTGTGTGTGTGTGTGTGTGTGTGTGTGTGTGCTCGCACGCGTATACATGATATTATATCTATGTATTTTGTCTATGTATTTCCGTGTATTAGATTACATCTATGTATTTTCGTGTATATAGCGTTCCGTACCTATAATCATGTAAAAAAAATGAAAGAAAAGAAAAAGCAAAAAAAAAAAGAAAAAAAAAAATATTTTAAAAATTCCTCTCTTGCTGTTGCCTCGCCGACCGTTCGTAACAATTTCATTTCGTTTTAGTGAGATTAAAAAACACACAAAGCATTGTAATTAATCTCGAGCGGCACCCGTTATTAGCGGATCAAGCTTGAGAAGAACGAATAACAATAATTAACCATAACACACACGTTCAGCGAGGCACAGAGGATAATATTTAGCATGTTAGTCCCCATTACAAGTAACACATCAGTTACAATGTATCACAACATCACCAAATGCGCGAGATTGTAATAACACTGTGATGTAACAGTAAGATCACGTTGTTCTTAATCTCTCTCTTTACGTTGTTATACACTCGTTTGTTTATTTTATTCGTTTTTTCTTCTTTATTGTATTTTATTATCATCTGTTTTGTTGTTTTCTGTTTTATTGATTGATTCGTTTTGAACTTTGTGACACCTTGGTTTATCGACTGTTTTGTGCTGTGTTTTTGTTTTGTTACGTAATGTTTTCAGTGTTTTTTTTCTTTTGTTGTTGTTTTTGGGTTTGTTTTGTCTTTGTTTATCTTAGGGGTCTTGTTTTTTGTTTGATTTTGTTTTGTTTTGTTCTCGTTTACTTTTGTCTTTGTTTACATTTGCTTTTGCCTTTGTTTGCCTTCATTTGCATTTGTCTTTATTTACTTATATTTTTTGTCTTTGTTTACTTTTTTTCTCTATTTCTATTTATCTTCGTCTAACGCTTCATTCTTCTTCTTCTTAAACAACCCGAGCACCATTAACTCTCGTAATATCTCTCTCCTCAAGAATCCCTTTGCGAAATAGACCCGATCTCACGCTGGTATATCTTTTGAAGACAATGGCCATTTATTTAAGTCGCATTTGCAGAATTACGTCAAGAAATTTATGTTCTTGGCGCCGTCTTGCAGCATATCCAGGGGGGAGGGGGGGAGGAAAAAGACTAAGATATATGTCTTCAAGGTTTATTATCTTTCGAGTTAACATCTCACTCGAGATAAACTTTATATCACTTTGATTAGATACAGTGCGTTCAGTATTTTTCATGTCGGTGATTTGCTGTGTATGAGATAGCGTTTTTTTTTAAATCTTATGTGTGTGTTTCTGTTATAATTAGATCGTGTTTTGAATATAAATAAGATAATAAGATAGTGTTTTCATAATAGTTTGTGTATCAGGATGTGTTGTGATTAAGGTCTGGATATCAGGATTTTTTTTCTATTAATATATAAGCTATTTTTAGGGAATTCACGTCATAAGTGCTTATGATTTTCTTTCTATTAATATATAAGCTATTTTTAGGGAATTCAGGTCATAAGTGCTTATAATAGTCAAGGTATGACTAGCAGACTAGCAAAGGATATATTATTGCTGTTAACATTATCATTATCAGCTGTTATTATTATTATTGTTATTATTATTATTATTATTATTATTATTATTATTATTATTATTATTATTATCATTATTATTATTATTACCATTAATATCATTATTATTGTTATCTTTTTTCAATATCATTACCATTATTATCATTACCGCTGTTATCATCATAATCATCATTATCATTATCATTACTTTTATCATATATTATTACTATCATCATTACTATGACTGTTACTATCATCATCATCATAGTAGTAGTAGTAGTAGTAGTAGTAGTAGTAGTAGTAGTAGTAGTAGTAGTAGTAGTAGTAGTAGCAATATCACTCCCTAATAGATTTTTAACTGTTTATCACCATTCGTCACTAAATAAACCATTACCATTATCACCATTATCATCATGTTCACCATTCTCTTTCACACTATCTTTCTTCCTCTGTTGTCTATTATGTTTCCGTTCTGTTTCATTCTCCTTAATTAATCAACTTCGTCTCATTCACATCCGCCAAAACAACGCAATTAAATGCCCTTTTATCTCGTTCGTTCACATCCATCTCCAGCGCTATTTTTTCCGTCTTTCTTCTCCCCTCTTCTCTTCTCTTTCATTCTTACTTATTATGAACTTTCTTGTCTATTTTATCTTTAGTTTTTTTATCTCTCTATTATTCACTTTTCCTTCTTATTCCTCTTTTCGTTTTGGGTTATCTGCTTCTCGTTTCATCGTTGTTTTTATCAATTATTTATTATTTTTTCTTTTTCTTTTGACTTTGCCTTTCTTTTATATTTTTTCGCTTAATTTCGATCTAAAAATGGAGAGAAAGGGAATAAGAGAGAGAGAGAGAAAGAGAGAGAGAGAGAGAGAGAGAGAGAGAGAGAGAGAGAGAGAGAGAGAGAGAAGAGGAGAGGAGAGAGAGAGAGAGAGAGAGAAGAGAGAGAGAGAGAGAGAGGAGAGAGAGAGAGAGAGAGAGGAGAGAGAGAGAGAGAGGGAGAGAGAGGGGAGAGAGAGAGAGAGAAGAGAGAGAGAGAGAGAGAGAGAGAGGAGAGAGAGAGAGAGAGAGGGAAGAGAGAGAAGGAGAGGAGAGAGAGAGAGAGAGAGAGAGAGAGAGAGAGAGAGAGAGAGCAAGGGGTACAGGCAGAGGGGGGCGAGAATGAGAGCGTGATGGGGGGGGAGCAGGGGGGGCGGGTCGGAGAGAAAGAGAGGGAGGGAATGGAAGAAAAGGATAAAAAACACGAGGCAAAAATCCTTGTCCTTGTTATCTTAACTATCTCGTCTCCCCCCTCCCCCTTCCCCTCCCCCCTTCCCCTCCCCCCTTCCCCTCCTCCTCCCTTCCCCTCCCCCCTTTCCCTTCATCGCCTCATTAATGGGTGTGTCTGCCATCTCCTACACCCCCCCCCTCCCTTCCCCCCCACCAACCATCTTCTCCCATCACCTACCCCCCTCACCCCTCTGAGAACCCCTCCCCCTCCCCCTTCTGAACACCCCTCCCCGCCCCCCTTCCCTTTCTGAATCCCCCTCACCCTCACCTTTCCGAACACCCCTCCCCTCCCCCTTCCGAACACGCCTCCCCTCCCCCCTCCCCCTTCCGTACACCCCTCCCCGCCCCTCCCCCTTCCGAACACCCCTCCCCTCCCCCCTCCCCCTTCCGAACACCCCTCCCCTCCCCCCTCCCCCTTCCGAACACCCCTCCCCGCCCCCCCCTCCCCCTTCCGAACACCCCTCCCCGCCCCCCTCCCCTTCTGAACCCCCTCCCCCCCACCCTCTTTTTAAGCTGGGTCGGAGCAGCGTCGACATCTTCGAGCTGTCACAATATTATGATGAAAGGTCGCGCGGTATAAAAAAATGGGTTGAGGGGATACGGGGAGGGGAGGGGAGGGGGAAGGGAGGAGGAAGGGGAGGAGGGGATGGAGAGGAGGGGGATGGGAGGTGGGGAAATGGAGCAGGGGATGGGGAGGAGGGGAAAGGGAGGAGGGGAAGGGGAGGAGGGTGATGGGGAGGAGGGGAAATGAGGAGGGGATGGGAGGAGGGGGATGGGAGGGAGAAATGAGGAGGGGAAATGGGGAGGAGATGGGAGGAGGGGGATGGAAGGAGGGGAAAGGGGAGGAGGGGGATGGGAGGAGGGGAAGGGAGCGGGAAATGAGGAGGGGATGGAGGGAAAGAGGAAGGGGAAATTGAGGGAGAGGGAGAGGGAAAGGGAGGAGGGAGAAAGAGGGGAGAGAGGAGGAAGCAAGAGGGGGGGAGGGAAAGAGAACTGAAAATGGGAGAAGGGAGAGGATAAATGAATGAGGGGGAGAAGGGAAAAGAAGAAGAAGGAGGTGAGAGTAGATGGGAGAAAGAGAGGAGAGGGAGGTGGGGGGAGGGAAAGAGAATGAGAAAGGAGGAAGAGGAAGAGAAGAGGAAAGGGAAGGAGGAATTGAGAGGGAGAAGGAAGAAGACAGAGGGAAAGAGAAAAGGAGGAGAGATAGAGAAAGAGAAACGGGAGAAAGAGGGGGAGGAGAGGGAAAAGAGAAAAGGAAAGATGGAGGTGAGAAGGGGAAAGAGAAGAAGAAAGGAACAGGAGAGAAAAAAAGGAGGAAGAAGGAGAAACAAGTGATAGAAAAGTTAAAGGAAAAGATGGAGAAGGGAGAGAGAAATGCGGTAAAGAAGGGGTATAAGAGAAAGAATAAAAGAAAGGGGAATAGGGAAGGGAGCCGATAGGAGTTACATAACAATGAGGAAGTGAAAGAAAGAAAGAGGAGGAGGGAGATTATATGATAACGATGTAAAAGAGAAGATGATATATAATGATGAAGAAAGGGGGGAGATAGTCATAAAGAAAGGAGAAGGAAAGAATGACAATAATCAAGAAAAGGAAAACGAGAATAAACGAAAAAAACGAGGCGGGTTTCCTATTTTTTATGTATATTAGTTAAAGAAACGTAGCGAGTCGATGAGTGATAAAATTTTACTTATGTAAATTGTAATGTATAATGATTACAGTGAAAGTTTTATCATTCTTTCATTGATTTGTGATAAAATGCAATTGGTTTAGTTATTATAACTGTTGTAGGTTAATGCATGATAGTTGTGTTTAATGTATGGTTGAAAACTGGTTAGTGTATGATAAATTGTTTTGCGTCGATGTATAATATATCGTTATTAGTTAAAATATGAACAAATGTAATGCGTTTATGTATGATAACCTGTTTTTTATTTTTGTTTTTTAGTTATTCACTGATAAACGTTTTTTTTTCTTTTTTCATTATTAACTGAAAAAACTGTACGTGGTTAATAACGATTAAAAACCACAAGGAAACGATGATATAGAGACAAGTGAAATGAGATCCGGCAGCAGTTGGTTGTAATCGTTTCTCGGTGTCTATATAGAGCCGAGAGTGCCAAAGGTGTAGCGTCAGGCGGCACTGGTGCCAAGTGAAGTAGGAGAAGATGGTGCCAGAAAGGTGTTGCAGCGTAATTGGCAACGATCGACAAACATGACACCGATGTTTTCATGTCAAAGGAAAAGTTGTATGAACGATTGATGTTATGGGTGTGTGGTGAAGACGATGAAAAGGAAAAGAGAGATGAGGATGATGATAAGGAGAGAGAGAGTAGGAGGAGTTAAAGAGGAGAAAGGGGGCGGAGGGAACGTACGAAGAAAAAAAAATAAAGAAAAGAAAATGAAAACAAATATTACGAAAGGGGAATAGGGAGAGGAAGAATAATTAAAGAAGAAGAAAAGGAAGAAGAGATACAGCAACAAGAAATTAGGTTACGATACCAATTCCAACAAAGCTGTCAACAAGACAAAAAAAAAATACACACAAGAATAAAAATAAAACAGAAAATGGCATCCTAGTCCATGCAACGCAACGCCATCTATCTTGTGTTTACGGAACCATATCAGCAGGACCACAGACCATGAGTAACCTTCCCTAATGATAAGCATGCGGTACTGTACAGACATTTCACGTGTATATGAGGCGTGGACAGGTGGGGGGTAAAGAGTATGTAAATGACCTCGTTAATTATTCAGATGACCTGATATCCGCTGTCACCATGACCTCACCGTGGCCTTTGAGCTGTCACCTGACTTTGCGATAAGCCAATTTTCACCCAGGAACTTTCTCGGTGAACGGAAACGAAAATGTTT
>NC_051397.1:4920321-4922821 GCF_015228065.2 Penaeus monodon
GGGAAGGGGGAGGGGGGGAGGGGGAGGGGAAAGGGGGAGGGGGGAAGGGGGAGGGGAATGGGGAAGGGGGGAAGGGGGAGGGGATTTGGGGAGGGGGGGGCAATTTGGTAGTCTCGTAAGGCCTAAATTCTTTAACCCACAAAGGATGTATTATCTAACAATCCTGGTATGAATTGATGTCAGCTCTTTTTATTATTATTCATTTCTCTCTCTCTCTCTCTCTCTTCTCTCTCTCTCTCTCTCTCTCTCTCTCTCTCTCTCTCTTTCATTATTCATTTCTCTTTCTCTCTCTCTCTCTCTCTCTCTTTCATTATTCATCTCTCTCTCTCTCTCTCTCTCTCTCTCTCTATCTCTCTCTCTCTCTCTCTCTCTCTGTCTCTCTGTCTTTCTCTCTCTCTCTCTCTCTCTATATATATATATATATTTTTTTTTTTTATTATTATTATTATTTTAGGCATGAGTTTAAGCCTATTAGGAAAATCACCAGAGGTGGAGGTGGGGATTTTTGCTGCGGGAGATAGTGGGGGGAGGGGGGGAGGATGGGGAAGGGGGGGAGTAAGAAAGAGGAGGAAGAAATAGAGAAGGGGAAGAGAGATAAGGGAAGAGGCATGGGAGAAGAGAAGAAAAGAAGGAGGAAGAATGAGGGAAGAGAGAGAAAAAGGAGGAAAAACAGAAAACGATAAGAAAAAGGATGAGAGATGCGGGTGAGAAGTAAAGAAGAAAAAGAGATAGGGAGAGAGAATGACGGACGGGAATAGGAGAAGGACAAGAAAAGGGGGGGGGGGGGGCAGAGGAGAGACATAGGGGGGGGAGGGACAGTGTTAACCCCTTCCTTAATTATCGGCTTTTTTCTCTTTCCATTTTCGTTTCAACGGAAGTGAAAGATCGTTATTCAGTCTGTGAATGATAATAAGAAATAATAAAAGAAATGAAACAATAATAATAAAAATAAGAATTAATAATGATAATGATGATGATGATGATGATGATGATGATGTAATAATAATAATAAAATAATAATAATAAAATAATAATAATAATAGCAATAATAATACTAATAATAATAACATTAATAATAATAATGATAATGATAACAAAATAATATAATAATAATAATATAATAAATAATAATAATAAATAATAATAATAATAATAATAATAATAATAATTATGATAAAAAATAATAATAATGATAATAATAATAATAACAGCAATAATAATAATAATAACAATAATAAAGTAATAATAACAACAACGACAATAACAACAACAACAACAACAACAACAATAATAAAAGATGATAAGAAAGAAAAGTCAATGAAAATAGGTTAGCAAATACATGGATAAAAAGGCAGATATCGACTACCAATTATTTCAATTATTGATTCCCTTTGCCTCTTTGTCTTTCCTTTCGCGAAGGATTTTTAAGAAAGGGAAGAAAGAAAGAAAGAATAATACCGAAGATGAAAATACTATAGACAGAAAAGAAAAGAAAAAAGACCGTCATTGACTCCTACTTGTTGATATAAATTACGAAAGAGGATTTTTAAGTCTTTTATTACAGATTAATTCCTTTGTTTTCTTATCTTTCTTTGCTTTGTGATTATTCTTCGTATTTTTATCTAGTTTATTTACTGATTCGTAGATAATACCAGTGTGTTATTGATAAAAAAAAATCTTCATATTTGCATTGAATGTACCCTGTGGCCCGACGCTGTGCTAAAAAAAATATGTATTATTTAAAAAAAGGTAAGTTTGTTTCTAGATATTTTATATTATGACTGATTTTTTTTTTTTCTTTTTTTTTTTTTAATGGGGCAATGTTGTGATAAGGGCGTAGATGCATTTGCATACGCTTATGCGAGCAATCAGAAACACACACACACACACACAAATGCAAACGCACACACGCACGCACACACACACACACACACACACACACACACACACACACACACACACACACACACAGGCTCAGTATTCTTGTTTGAATATGTGTAATTTTGTATATATGTGTTATTTGTCTAAGAAACACTACATTTCACCCAAAAAAGAAAAGAAATACGAGCTCGCGTGCCAATAATGGGCGCCACAGCAGTTTCGCATCTATAAAACGAAATAACCCTAAAACTGTCTCGCACTGGGAGACGAAAAACAGTAAGAAAGAGCGATCCGGATGAATCCAGGTGAATCCGAATGGCCTTATTTACTCTCCCAGGTTCTCTCTCCCACTTTATTCCTCGTTTTGAATCGCTAACTTTTTTATCTCCCTCTCTTCCATCTCATTTCATCTCTTCTCCGTCTCTCTTCCCTCGTATTTTTTATCGCCATTGTCCCGTTTCCTGCGCGCACAAAGAAACAGAGAACGGGAGGGAGTTCCAACATGGCCGCCCTTTGCCGTTCGCGTAATCGGCTCTGTATGTAAATGAACAACGAACTGGAATCAGCACTTCCGTCTTAAGGTTTAAAAGGCGGCGGGTTTCCTTGCAGTCAATACGCA
>NC_051397.1:4927821-4937821 GCF_015228065.2 Penaeus monodon
GCCATTGTTAATCTAGATTTTTGCCTTGTTTTTTTTTGTCTCTTGTCGTTTTGGGGGATGGCGATGTTGGTGTTAAAGGTGTATATATATAAGAGTTTTTTTTTTCCGTGTTCATTAGTTCTTTTTTTATTTGGTCGTCTTTGTGTTATCTTTCAAAGGGGGGGGGAGGATGGGGGGGAGGTAGGGGAGAAGGGGGTAGGGGGGGGTGGGGGTAGGAAAGGCTTCGTAGTCCGGAAGGTTCCAACAGCGAGATATCAGGATTAGATTTTTAAGAAGAGAGAGGATGTGGGGGGAAGGAAAAGGGGGTGAAAGGGTGAAGAACATACAGGAGAGGAAAGGGGGGAGGGAGGTGAGGGAGGGGGGAAAGGGGGTGAGGGGAGAGGGGGGGTAAAAGGGAGGGAAGAGGAGATAAGGAAGGAGAAAGGGGGGGGAAGGAGAAGAAGGGGGGTGAGGGAGAGAGAGGATAAAGGAGGGGAGAGAAGGGGGTGAGGGAGAGAGAGGATAAAGGAGGGGAGAGGAAGGGGGTGAGGGAGAGAGAGAGAGAGGATAGATGGAGATACGAAAGGATAAGGTAGAACATGGAGGAGGTAGGATTAGAGGATAGAGGCTAGGATAAGGAATAAGATAGAGTGGAGGAGAGGATGGAAAAAGAAGGATAAGAGGGAGGAAGTAGGATAGAGGATAGGATAGGATAAGGAGGATGGTTGAGGATAGGGGTGGGGGTAGGATAGACCCCAGGATAGGGTAAAGGAGAGGATAGGATGGAGCGTTGAAGGAAGGAAGGATGTAGGGATAGAGCACAGGATAGGGTAGAGAAATAGGCTGCAGATATGACAGGATTAGAAGAATTAGAATTAGGATAAGAAGAGGATGGAGAGGATAGTGGATAGAATGAACTTGGAGTTGGATAGATAATGGATAGATAAAGAGGAGGGGAAAAGAGAAAAAGAAAGGGGAGGATATGGAGATTGAGGGGGGGGGGGTGAAGGGGGATGGTGGGGGGGGTAAAGAAAGAGAGGGGAGAGGTTGACAAGAGAGAGGGAAGGAGGTTAAAAGAAATAGTGGAAGGGGGAGAGGAGGGAGGGGGTGAAAGAGAAAGGAAGGAGGGTTAAGAGGGGAGAGGGGAAAGGCTGAAAGGAGAGAGGGGGAAAGGTTGAAGAGAAAGAGAGGGGAGGGAGGTGAAAAGAGAGAGGGAGGGGAGGGCTGTTGAAAGGAGAGAGGGGAAGGGTTTAAAAGAAATAGAGTGGGAGGTTAAGATGAGAGAGGGGAGGGAGTCGAAAAGAGAGGGGAAATGTCGAAAAGAGAGAGGGGAGAGGAAGTTGAAAAGAGAGAGAAGAGGGGTGATAGGAGAGAGAGAGAGAGAGAGAGAGAGAGAGAGAGAGAGAGAGAGAGAGAGAGAGAGAGAGAGAGAGAGAGAGAGAATGAGAATGAGAGAGAAGGGGTTTGAAAGAAGAGAAAGAGAAGGGGAGGGGAGACTAGCCAGAGTTTTAACAACGTGCTGTCATGCAGGTCTTGACGAGAGAGTACAGTCATAAGGGCTGTCATGAGAGTTCGGTCACGGACGGAATCACGCATCCCGTGTTGCGTGATTTCTGCCCCTCGCGCTTTCTCTGCCTCGTAATGTCTGCTCCTCATAACGTCTCGCTTCTGGCGGTGTTTGGTTTGTTTGTTTCGTTGCTTGTCTGTCTGTTTGTTTGTTTGTTTGCTTGCTTGCTTTTCTTCTTGGTTTTGTGGATTTGTGTTTTGTTTGTTTGTTTGTTTGTTTGTTTGTTTGTTTCTGTTCGTATCTGTCTGTTTGTCTTTCTATTTCTTTTTTTTTCTCTCTCTCTCTCTCTCTCTCTCTCTCTCTCTCTCTCTCTCTCTCTCTCCCTCTCTCTCTCTCCTCTCTCTCTCCCCCTCCTCTCTCTCATCATCTTCTCTCTCTCTCCTCTCTCTCTTCTTTCCTCCCCTTCTTCTTCCTTTTTCCTCTTTCTTCTTTTTTCTCCCTTTCTCCTTTCCCTTCCCTCTCTCCCTCTCCCTCTCTCCCTTTTTACTCCCGTGTCTCTTTCCCCCTCTCTTCCCCCCTCTTTTTTCATTTCTCCCCTTTTCTCTTTTCTCTCTCTCCTCTCTCTTCTCGCTCTCTCTCTCTTTCTCTCTCTCTCTTTATTGCTTCCTTCTTCCCTCCCTTCTTCTTTCTTCCTCCCTTTCTATCATCCACCTTCTCTCCTCTTCCTCCCTCTCTCTCCTCACTCTCCTCTCTCTCTTTTTTCTCTCTTCTTTTCCCCTTCTTTCTCCCTCTTCTCTCTCTCTCTCTCTCTCTCTCTCTCTCCTCTCATCTCCTCTCTCTCTCTCCTCTCTCTCTCTCCTCCTTTTCTCTTCTCTTCTCTCACTCTTGTCTGTCTTCTTCTTGTCTGTCTTCTTTCTCTCTCTCTCTCTCTTTCTCTCTCTCTCCTTCCCTCCCTCCCTCCCTCCTTCCCTCTCTGATAAATTTTACTATTTTTCACTTTTTCTCCTTCGTATTATCCATGCCTATCTATGTAACATTATTTTTTATCTTGCTCCATTTTTCTTTCCTTCTTTCACCTACTTTAGATTTCCGATTCTTCCTTCACACTGAGTTTATCCATTATGCTCTTTTCCACTCATTCTCTTTTCCGTATCTTTTACTTCCTTTTATATGTCTTTCTACGTATTTCATTTTTCTTCTCTCATATTCGCTTAGTTCTCGTTATAAATTTTTTTTTTTCTATGCTTGTCTATTTTCTATATTTTTCTCTCATACTTGCCTTTTTTTCTATATTTCTATCTTCTCCTTGTCTATTTCTCATCCTTCTCTCTTCCCCTATTCAAACATTCCCCATATTTCTTTCTCCTCGTTATTCCTTTAATCGCATCTCCCCTTTCTTGACATTCTTCCTTGTTTCCTATTTCTCTTTTATCATGCTATTCCTCATCCTTTTCTCTATCGGAATTCCCACGTCTAATAGATACTAATAATAACTATAAAAATACATGATTAGCGATAAGCTGATAAGAAACCTATATATGAAAAAATATATATATTATAAACTCTAACCAAAAGGACTTAATACCTCATTAAGTTCATTCACACGTAAGTTAAAAACAGAATATTCGTCACAGAAGTCGTCAAGTCGTTTGGCACGGCTGTACGACTGCCAGAACCCCCCCTCCACCCCTCCTCCTCTCCCTCTCCCTCTCCCCACCCTATTATCATTCGCTTTCTCGTTCTTTCTTATTCGGAGAATTTTTTTTTCTCTCTCTCTTTTTCTTTTGCTTCTTACTCCTTTCTCTCTTGGATTCGTGGATTTCTGTGTTAGTTCTGTCTATCTCCTGTTATTTCCAATTTTTCCTCTCTCTTTATTTTCTCTCCTTCCCCCTCCCCATCTCCTCCTCCCTCTCTCTCTCTCTTTCCCCTTCTCCCTCCCTCCCTCCCTCCTCCCTCCCTCCTCTCTCTCTTCCTCTCTCTTCCCTCCCCCAGACCCCCCTCCCAAGAAGGGGCCAAAAAGGGGAAATTTTGAAAACGGGGGAAAAGGTCCGGGTTTTTGGGAAAATTGACGACGCAGTTCTGACGGCCCTCTTGCCCCCCCCCCCCCCTCTCCTTCTTCCTCCTCCTCTCCTCCCCCCTCCTACCCCCCTTCTCTTCTCCCCTGTTCTCTCATCTCGGCTTCCCCCTCCCCCCCTGTCTACTCCTTCTCTCCTTTCCCCCCCGTTTCCTTTTTTTCTTCTTTTCCTTCTCCCTTTTCCTCTTTTCTCACCCTTCATCTAAAAGTCTAAAAAAATCTAAAAAGTCTAAACACTAAGTCTAAAATTGAGAAAATAAATAATTAAATAAAAAATAAATAAGGTAAAAATGAAGTGGGTTAAATAGATAGATAGATAGATAGATAAATAAATAAATAATATAAAAATGTGTCAACTGCCATCACGACCACAATCACACCACGACCACAATCACACCACGACCACAATCACCATACATGCACGACCACAATCACCATACATTCACGACCACATTCGCACCACGACCACAATCACCCTACATGCACGACCACAATAGCTATACATGCACGACCACAATCACACCACGACCACAATCACCATACATGCACGACCACAATAACTATACATGCACGACCACAATCACCATACATGCACGACCACATTCACACCACGACCACCACCGCCTCCGACAAGGCTGGCAACACTTACCAGCGCGTCGTTTCCAACGCCTATCCCCCCCTCGCGACCATTACCACCTGACAACGTTTTACGAGCCATTAAGGTCCATATTCTCGGTGACAACACTTTATAGCCACACTTTACACCCTCATCCACGCACATCCACTTCCACTTGCTTTGTTATATGCACTCTCTTCCACACAACACATACCTGTATCCACATGATGTGTGCTTATGTGTTCTGTCTTTAACCTGTCAACAACGTGAATATTTTACAAAGCATTTATTTTTTTTTACTGATTTATATGCTGTAAGTATTCACATATAATCTCTTTTACGTACACAGAAATCCAGAAATATCCATCCACATCCACACAAGTTTATCTACAGTCAGGTATTATTATTCATTTTCAATAAATATACTTTCACAGTCATACACATTCATATCCACACAAACTCATTCTCATGCAAAAGATATCTTATACATCCGCACATAATTGCCTACATCCAAACACAACCAATCCACATGTATACCCTATCATCCACACACACACACACGCACACACAAACACACACGATCAAACAAACACACACACAATCAAACAAACACACACACACAATCAAACAAACACACACACAAACACACACACAGACAATCAAACAAACAAACACACAGCTACGCATACACAACACAAACAACAACACAACAAACACACATGCTACCATACAAACACAACCGTTCCACAAACCTGGACCAACATTGCAACACCTACACTCATCTCTTTAGTTAACACACACTTTCATCTTTACTGACATAGCTTTTATCACACTTGCACGCCATTCTTTACACTAAGGATGAAACTGCCTCTTGTGCAACTTTAAGACAATGAGGTTGATTGCAATTCAAGCTAATGCATCTGATGAGGTTATTGTTATGAGGAAGGGAGATGAGGCTAAGGAAGGGAGGGAAGGAGGGAGGGAATGAAGTAGGGAGGGAAGGAGGGAGGGAGGGAAGAAGGGAGGGAAGGAGGGTAGGGAAGGAGGGAGTGAAGGAAGAATGGAAGAAGAAGGGGAAAGGAGAGAGAGAGAGAGGAGAAGGGAGGAGAGGGAGAGAGGAGAGAGATAAGAGAGAGAGAGAGAGAAAGGAGAAGAAGAGAGACAGAGAGAGAGAGAGAGGAAGGGGGCGAGAAGGAAGAGGAGCGAGAGAAGAGAGAAGATGGACGAGAAAGAGAAGAAGAGAGAGCGAGAGTTGAGAAAGAGGAGAGACGACGAGAAGGGAGAGAAGAGAAGATAGAGAGAGAGAGGAGAGAAAGAGAGATAGAGAGAGAGAGATGAGAGAGAAGAGAGAGAGATTAAAAAGGCAATGTATTAAAAAAACAACGATAAAAGAAAAAAAAAAGAAAAAAACAAAAAATGTATTTTTATATATTATATATATATATATTATATATAGTATATATAACAGTATATATTAAGAAAACGAGAAATTTTTGCGCAGAAAGAGAGACATGGATAAAGAAAAAAAGAAAAGACTCGAGAGAATGAGAGAAGTGAGAGAAAGAGAGAATGATATAAAATTTGCACAAACTTCTTTTTCATAAACTTACATCCCTCAAGTTCTATTGCTATAATCAGTCTGAAAAATAAGGTTATTTTACGGTTGACTGAACCTGACCTTAAAAAATATCTGCCATAGATAGCGATCTTATTTACGACATACTTAGTGATATATTGATATGGTTACCTGCCAGGAAGATAATGTTCATTGTGCGAATTAAGTGTGGTTGTGCGAATAACGACAGGCCCATGAGCGCAGTTGCTGGTTAGTGATATTGTATGGGAATTTACTTATGCTCGAAAGTTAATGTTTTGCTTCATTTCATTCATAATTCGACATTTTTGCTTCTAATCTGATCTAGAAAGAAATGTGCTTCATACTCAATAAAAAAAACGTTCCGAGTTTATTCTATTTTTTTTTTAAATACATGAAAAATAAGATAGTATTAGTAGTAAGTATTAGTATTAGTATAGTATCAGTAGTAAGAGTAATAGTAGTAGAAGTAGTTGTAGTAGTAGTAGTAGTAGCAGTAATGGTTGTAGTAATAATAAAGATAATAATAATAGTAGCTATAATGATAACAACAATAATAATAATAGTGATAATAATGATGATAATAATAGCAATAATAATAATATTAATAATGGAAATAATAATATCAATAATAGAAATAATAATAATAATAATAACAATATTATTAATAATAATAATGATAATGATAATAATAGTAATAGTAATAATAATGTTTCAAGATCCATTTTTTGTAATAAAAATTGTAAAGAAATGATAAATTTGGAAAGGTATGAATGTGAATGAAAATTTTCACTATACAAAAGATGTATTTTACTGGTTTCGATTATATCTTCGTCAGAAATTGTATTATTTTTTACGAATGAATACAGTTCAAGTGATAAGGTAGTCTCAAAACCCATTTTATGTAAAGAATATGATAACGTTATTCTTTTTTATTATACGATCTTTTTAAAATAAACGAAGCTGAATTTTTTTATGTAAAGGGAAAAAGTGAAAATTTAAAAAAGAAGGAATTCTCTTCAATTTTTTTAGGTTTTCGAAATCTTCTTTATGTATTTCTGACGATCGAAACTAATTAAATACATCTCTTGTATTGTGACGATATTCGTTCTCATTCACACCTCTTCTGCATTTATCAACATGAATTTGAAGATAAATCATTATCAACATGTTCCTTCTAAGATGAAGTGGAAATAATACTATATAATTCTAATTTTGATACGTTTCTTCGGATTAAATTATATATCATTTTTATTTCTATGTCGTTTCGTACTACTGTTGTGAAATACCAGTTGATTAGTATGTTAATATACCAGGGTATGTTTTCAAAAATTCGTAGATGTGGTTCTGTTGTATGTTTGATACTAAAACCATCACAAAAAACCTACTCCACCTTATAAACATTAAAAATTTACAGTCGCATACCACAATCACACCGGTTAAAAAAAATCAAAAAAATTATACAAACACCCCAAACAAAAAAAATTTTATTACTCATAGAAACACACACACACACAGTCATAATCAGCCCCCTTCCCCCTACACAATCACCCCCACCCCTCTCCCTTAAAACACCCCTTCCCCACAAAAACAATCGGGCTTTTCCCCCTTCTAACACAACCCCCCTCCCCCCACCGACCCCACCCAACCCCCACCCTCCCCCCCATCCCCCTACCATCCTCCCCTCCCCCCCATTCTCCACTCCCCTTCCATACACACAATCCCTCCCCCTCCCCTCCCTCCACTCCCCCCCTCACCCGCACCCCACCACCTCCCCTCCCCCCCCTCCCCCCCCCCCACCCCCTCACCCCCTCCCCATCCCCCCTCCCCTCACCCCTACCCCCCTCCCCCCTCACCCCACACACCCCCACACACCCACCCTCCTTACAAACACACACGTAACCCACCACCGCCCCGCCGCCCCGTATCTATACAACCGAGAGAGCCCGTGTTAGCCTCTCGATGGGAAGGACAAGGAATCCGTCACACGGTAGGGAGTCCTCGATGAGAGAGAGAGACACACACAGACACGTTGGAGAGAGGGTAACACCTGTGTACTGAGGAAAGGGGGAAGGAGGGGGGGATCTTACCTGCGTATAAGATAAGTGTGTATTAATGGAGAGGTGTTTCAGGTATCGCAATAAGGGGTTTGGCGAAAGGGTTTTGTTTTAAGTATCCCTAAAGGGTATAAGAAACGTCTTTTAAAGAACCTAAAATGTTTGGGAAAAGTGTTTTAGTAACTGAAGTTTTAAGTATCCTAAAAAAGTTTTGGACAAAGATTTAGTTTTAAAGGTTTGGGAAAAAACTTTTGGATCTAAAAAGGGCAAAAAAAGTATTTAAAGGACCCATGGTTGGTACGACAATGCGATCCCCCTCATTATTATCTACATACGTACAAAAAACATTAAAAAATAATTAATTTTATTATATAAATTATTAAAATTTTGTAAAAATATAATATATATATATAAAATTAGAACACACCACAACCACACACAACCCCCCACCCACACATACACACACACACACCCACACCACCAGCCAAATATAATAATATTATATATTATAATATATATATATATATATATATATAAAAATAAAGAAAAAAAAAAAAAAAAAAAAACAAAAAAATTTAATAATATAAATATTTAATATATTTTAAAAATATATATATTAAAAAACCCCCCCCCCCCCCCCCCCCCCCCCCCCCCACCCCCCCCCCTTTTTTTTTTTTTTTTATATGTGTTTTTTTTTTTTTTTTTCTCTTTCTCTTTTCCTCTTCTCCTCCTCTCTTCCCTCTCTCCTTTCTTCTTCTCCTTTTCTCCTCTCCTTCTCTCCTCTCTCTCCCCCCTCCTCCCCTCTTCTCTCTCTTTCTCTCTCTCTTCCCTCTTCTCTCTCTCTCTTTTCTCCCCTCTTTTCTCTCTCTCTCTCTCTCCTCTTCTCTCTCCTCTCTCCTCTTTTGCAGAATCAGGATATTTTTTATGTATGGTATGCCCAGTCCCCAGTACTACAAATATAAGCGGAGGGGGAATGGTTTTGTAAAAGAAAAAAAGATGCTATCAAAAAAACCCAAATTCCTTCCAAAAATTTCCCATCTGTGGCACAAAACACCATAAATTTCTGCCGATTCAATACACAATATGGGGCGAATATAAATGCAAAAATCTGCTCACTCGCTGCGTTTATAGAATCTAAACCCACGTAAAAAGGGATCGCGCGCGTTTACATAATCGCCGCGTTAATAGAAAAGATCAAAATACCCTTTTTATGTGGGAAAAACGTTGATCCAGATTAAGTTAATGCGAAATGACCCTGTTCTTCCTCCTCAGGCTATATGAACTGCTGTCTCGTCTGCTAATCTTGCTGGAAGGGAAAAAAATGGTTTAAGACATGGTTACAGTCCTTATTTTCTTGTTTTTTTTTTTACCGTTTTTCTCTTCTCTGGCGTGTATTTTCGTTTTGTTTTATTTGCTTTACTTCGTTATTTTTAGTATTATTAGTCTGGTCAATGTTACGATCATCAACTTCATCGCTATTATTATATCTATCTTCTTTATTGAACACCATCCTTTTCTTTTCCCCTCTCTCTCTCTCATTTTCTCTCTCTTCTCTTTTCCCCCCCTTTCCTCTCTCCCCTTCTCCCCCTCCTCTTTAATATATATTATATATATATTATTATATATATATTATAATATTATAATTATATACACCTATCTATCCATCTATCTGCCAGTCTATCTATCTACCTATCCATCTATCTACCTGTGTATCTATCCATCTGTCTATCCATCCGTCTACCTGCTTGTCCAACTATCTATCTATCTCACTGTCTATCTATCTAGCACAGAGCTGCTCAAGTCTCTCTCTCTGGTGTCCTTCTGCCTCCCAAGTTTTTCGGGGATTCTGGTGATGGGGGGGGGGTGGAGGAGAAGGAGGAGGGGAGAAGGGGGAAGGAGGAGGCAAGGGGGAGGGGGAGAAAAGGGAAGAGGATTGCCCCAAAGGGGGTGGGCTCCCTGCCCTGGGGGGGAAAGGAGCTGGACAGATGGATGGACAAATCTCGAAGACCAAAGGTTTGGTCAGCCTCCCTGGAATAAAAGGGGGTGACGCGGGGGGGTGGTTAGGGCGGCGGGGGGGGGTGCCACGGTTCCCCACAAAAGGAGGTTTTGGGGGAAAAAGGGTGTGTGGGTGGGGTGGGTCTAGGAGGGGGGGAGAAGAGGACTGTATGGCTTG
>NC_051397.1:4942821-4947821 GCF_015228065.2 Penaeus monodon
ATATAATATTATATATATATATATATATATATATCTGAATTAATATTATGTTAATATATATGATAAGTATATATGTTGTATATATATATATTATATATATATATATATCTATATAATATATATATATATGTATATTTTTGCTGACACTCTTATATTCTTATCTGTTTATATGCCTGTCCTTGGAAATGCAGCTTTGGCTTTCGGTTATTGTTCTTTTCTGCCTCCCTCCCTCTCTCTAACATATATGAATAAATAAATAAATAAATTAATATATATGTATATATATATATATGTATTATATTATAGTATAGATATATATATATATTATATATATATATATGTGTGGTGTTTTATATATATACGTATATATATCATATAATATATATATATATATATATATATATATATATATATATATATATATAGACAAATAGATCGATAGATCTTTATATTCATCTATCTAGCTAGCTAACTAGTACGTAATATTATATATAATGATTATTATATATATTATATATATATATATTTATATATTATATATGTATATTATATTATATTATATTATATATATATATGTTATATATATATATTATATATATATATATATATATATATATATATATACATATATACATACATATATTTATAGTACCATTACTTTGGGCAAAGCAGAAAGGAAATCCAACGGAGTCTAAAAAAGTTTCCAAATCCCGAAACGCGTCCAGAGGCGAAGACAAAGAAAGACTTCGCTTTCGACTTGGCAAGAATATCCTTTTCATTCTCCGCTTGTAAAGTTCTCTTTCCTTGATCGTTCGAGCCATAATGCTGATCATTAGGAGTTAGTATTGGACGAGGAAATGCATTATTAATATTTAATGTCTGCGAAAATGTAGTGCTGAGCTAATGCCGTTTTCTTTAATGCTTTTCAAGATGGCGTTTCGGGTCTGAGCTTCCGCCGTTGCGCCGGGGTGCCTCAAAGCTATAATTTTGCTGGGTTTCCTCAAAGTCCTGCGATATTTTCCAAACGAGCCTATCTTTGCATTGATAATTCCGAGATAATATGGCGATAACCTCAGATAAGCGCCATCTACTGACGGTGCGGGAGCGGTAAACGTTTATGGCCCTCGGCGACGCGGGTTTAAAGCCCATTCGTTTCTTTAAATCTAATAATGCTGCCGTGGATCATGTGAACCGCTATGATCCTTGTTATATGTCAGCCGTTATTCCTCGGCCACGCCCGTTATGTGGCTTGTTATGCGCTTATTATGTTGGCCACATGTCCTCGAGCGGGAACTACGGCTTGCAAAGTTCACCGGCGGGCCCGTCGTTTGTTGCAAGTTGCAGACGCCCGCCGCCAACCGCGCCACTAGGGAACCAAAGCGCATTATAAACCGTGGCGTGCAATATCTGTTTTCCTGCCGAGATCAACCGAGTTTATACTTAATAGGGATTTGCCAAAATAAACGCGCCACACTCGACCGGGGGAAGCAGGCGTACCAACCGCGAAATCACGTGACCTCGCTCCAACTGCGTCTGAGAAAAGGAGTGAAATTCTCAAAAGAAACGTCAATATATCTTTTTTCTTTTCTTTTCTTTTTCTTCTTCTTCCCCCCCTTTTTTCTCTCTTTCTTTCTTATCCGCTTCTTTTCTATTCTTTCCTTTTTGAGATCTTATGGTGTGTGTGTGCAACGAAAACTGCAGGGCTTGTCTGCTTGCTTTGATGTCACCCTTGCGCTCATGCAACATGATTTTGGCGTCTGTGGTTCACCCGCTCTTGACGTGGGGCATTTTTTTTTTAATCTTTTATTTTCTATCTTTTATTTCTAGCCCGGATTTTTTTTTTTTTTTTTGGGGGGGGAGGGGGCAGGAGGGAGACTTAATATAAATTTATATATCTTTTGTTGATAGATATTCACGGACGCAAAGAATAGACAAAATGACTTATTTTTTTGAGAAATGAAGTCAAAACCAACCACATCAATGAAAAAAATATATATATATAACTAGATAAATAATATAAAAAAACATACATACATAACTCGATAAATTATATAAAAAATAATCCAAAATTAATTACTTGGCATCTAAATATAAATAAAAACATACATTATTACGAAATTATTTTCTACAAAAGAGACCATATCGCACGTACCACAAAAAAATTCCTTATCCCTTTCACTTTCTAAAAAAAAAATCATAGAATTGAAAAGAAAAGGGAAAGAATAGAACAAGAATGATATAAAATAAGGGAGAGAAAAATAGAAAACTAGAGACAAAAAAAAAAGCGAAATGGCACAGAGAAAAAAAATTATAAAGAAAACATAGAGGATATAGAGAAAAAGCAATAGAATAAAGCAAAAAGCGAATAAAAAGGCATGAAGGAAACAAAGACAAAACAGATACTAAAAAGAAATAAATATACAAAAACAAAGAACAAAATAGATACTAACACAAATAAATAAAAAAAATAGATACTAAAAACAAATAAATATACAAAAGCAAAAAAAACAAAATAAACACTAAAATAAATATACAAAATAAACAAAAAAAAAAAAATAAACACTAAAATAGATATACAAAAACAAAAAAACAAAATAGACACTAGAAAGAAAAAAATATATAAAAACGAAAACAAAAAATAGGTAAAATAAAAAAACAAAAAAATAGATACAAAAAACAAAAAAAAAACAAGAAAATAGATACAAAAAAAGAAAAATAAAAAAATAATAAAAAAAAAATAGATAAAAAAAAACAAACAACAAAGAAGTCGATACTACGAAAAAAAAAAATCCCACACAGGCGAAATGTCACACAGATCCCGAGACTTGAAGACTCACTAAAAAAAAAAAAAAAAAAAAAAAAAAAAAAAAAAAAAAACGACTTCAGAGGCAAGACGGACGGCAACCACGACCGCAAACACGACCCGGTTAATGTGGTAGTGGCGTGCGTGGTGGTCGTGAAGTGTGGTAGGACGACCATTAGATCTTTAGCTCGGTTCTGCGGTGGCTTGGGGTGGTAGTCTGGTTGTTGTTGGTAGCCTGGTAGGTGGCAGTTGGTAGTCTGTAGTCTGGTAGTCTGGTAGCCTGGTAGGTGGTATTTGGTAGTTGGTAGTCTGGTTGTTGTTGGTAGTCTGGGAGCGTGGTGGTTGGTGTATGGTCGTGTCAGGTCGTGTCAAGTCGTGCGAGGTCGTGTGGATGGGTGTGGTTGGGTGGGGGGGTGGGGGGCGAGGAGAGGGAGGGGAAGGGGGGTCTCCTGTTTTTTTGTTTTTTTTTTGTTAGTTTCCTGTTTTAGTTTGGTTTCTTTTTCTTTCTTTTTTTTTTAATCCATCTAGCTATCTATATATCATTCTATATGTCTATCTATCTATACTTATCTATCTTTATCTATATCTATCTATCTTTATCTATATCTATCTATCTTTATCTATATCTATCTGTCTATTTATCTACCTATATCTATCTGTCTATCTATCTATCTATCTATTTATCTCTATCTATACCTATCAATCTATATTTATCTATGTCTATCTATCTATCTGTCTATCTATCTATCTATCTATCTGTCTATCTACCTTCTCCTAACTCTTTCTAACATTCTCTTTTTCCTTTGTAATTTATTTTATTCATTTTCTCATTTCTTCTCTTTCTTTCTCTTCTTTTTCCCTTATTCTCGTCTTTTTTTCCCTTTCTCTGTCTATTTTCTTCACTACGTTATCTGTTTCCAATTATTTTTTCTTTTTCCTTTTATATGTCTGATAAACACAGTAATTTGAAAATTAATAAATGGGTAAATTGATAAATAGATGGATAGATAAATGGATAAACAAGAAAACAAGAAAAAACAAACAAACAAGGAAACAAAACAAACACGTATATGAAAAGACAGAAGAACAAAGTAAGTAAATAGATAGATAGATAAGTGAATAGATACATAGATGAAATCGTGAATAAATGAACCAAATATACAAAAAAATAGAAAAACAAAAACAAACAAACAAACAAGGAGAGCGATTGTTTCGATTATGGAGGGAGGGGGGAAAGGGAGGGGGGGAGGGGAAGGGAGGGCAGGGAGGGGGGAGAGGGAGGGGGACGGGGAAGTTACATCTTTAAAACATAGAAAGGGTGAGTAGGAGGGGGAAGGGGGAAGGGAGGAGGGGGGGGTTCTGAAACACGGAAGAGAGAAGGGGAGGATGGGAAGCTCGGGAGGGGGGGGGGGATAGGGGATGGGAGGAAGGGAAGCTGTGGGGGGAGGGGGAGGGGTAAGGGGATGGGAGGAAGGGAGGGTGGGATGGAAAGGGACGTCGTGTAGGGGGGGAGTAAGAGGGAGAGGGGGGTGGGAAGGGCGTCATGGAGGGGGGGAATAAGAGAGGAGGAGGAGGAGGGGGGGGGGGTGTTAGGGTAGAGAGGGCGTGTGTATGAAAACCAGCACCGGAATTGCCTCGCAAGGCCGCCCTCCTTCTCCCTCGCCAGCGGTCGGAAGTTTCGTCAGGAAAGAAGAAATAGCGAGGCTTCCGACACCCGCGTTGTTGTGGATTCCATCAGCGGCCGCCGTCTTGCTGCCTCTCTTCCCCCTCTCTCCCCCTGCCTGCTTGTCTGTCTGCCTCGTCTGCCTACCCGTCTGCTTGTCTGCCTCCCTGTCTGCCTCGTCTGCCAACCCTGTCTTTCTCTGCCTCCCTGTCTGCCTACCCTGGCAGCTTCTCTGCTTCCCTGCCTCGTCTGCTTACGCCGTCTGCTTTATCCCCTGCTTCTCTGCCTCTTTGCCTGCCTGCCTGCCCCGTCTGCCTTATCCTATCTGCTTTATTTGCCTCCTTCCCCTGCCTCATCTGCTTACTCATCTTGTTTCTCTTTTTCTCTTCCCTTCCCCTCTCTGCCTACACTATCCCCCTCCCCCTCCCCCCCATCTGTCTTTTTTTCTATATATCTCGTGTACTATTCCTGGATATGCCTCTTAGTTTAGTCTTTCCGAGTCAATGAAAAGGATTTTTTTTTTAAGTCTCACAC
>NC_051397.1:4980321-4982821 GCF_015228065.2 Penaeus monodon
TCTCCTCCCACGTCAATACCGTAGATGGCATGCTTGACGTTACCATTAGTCAACAAGCATGACAAGCTGCAACACCTTAACAAATGATAGCATCGGTCCATCACTCAACTGACACTTCAAACGTGCTTACCATCTCCATACCACCTCAGCTACACATCATCCTCCTAAAATAAATGGTACTCCACGTAGATATCTTATACAAGCAATGAAATATACCGCGCTGAAATTATTCAGCTAGCTATGCAGCCAAAGATGATGTGTTACACAGCAAACCTTGTCTAGCTGATAATGAAATGTAAACATGATTGATGTTGCTGCACTAAGGAAGTCAGCACATCTCCCTAATATGATTGAGTATGAAGTATTTCCCACTGACACAGATGGATGATACAAGCACTCCTAATGGTAATACTCTTAATGATGATGCTGATCATCTCCATAAACCTCCCACTGAGGAGGCTGTAAATATCTTTGCTAAGTAAACAGATAACTGAACTCTGCAGCATTAACATTTTGTGGATATTATTTTCATCAATGGAAAGACAGCAATGAATGAACTAGTGATTATCATGCCACCACACATCATAATAAATAACTGTCATAAACCTCAGGATCACCGCATTACATAAGCAGAAAAGTGACAAAGGAAAGAAAGAAAGAAAGAAAAAAGGAAAAAAAAAAAAAAAATCTCCATGGTATCTTGCCAAGCTCATGAAACTATTCTCATAGCTTCATCAGCAATAGGAAACCAGTAGCAACTTGCACATACAGAAGCCCCAAAGTCTTGCCCTGTTATCCAGCAACCTATCTTACTCACGTACCAAAAATAATACCAACAATAACTAACTTTAATGCAAAATCATTCCGTTAATATCTACAAAATACATGAATGTTATAAGAGAATTATTAACACTTCAGAAATAATCCATTTACCTTCACTTAGTACAGAAAATGAGTACATGAGTGTGCAAGGTGATGGACACTTAAGAAAATAATGTTAATTTTTGGGGGATGTGGATCTCACAATTTTCACCACAGATGACAAACACCAGCATTACAAATTAACCCGGTCGAAGTTCAGATCTATCCTTGAATATATATTACATAGTTATTTTCTAATGTATGGGGAATATTTTTTCTAAAACAAAACAAAGAAATTAAAAAATCAAGAACAAAAGATACAAAATAATAATCGTATCAGAATCTAACATTTCACTTTCAGAACCAAATGAATGAATGAAAATAATTACCTGATAGTTCAAAAACTCTGTAAAGTCCTGCTCACAATTTACTCAAAGCCTCATTGGCTATTTGATACTTCAACAAGTGCATTTGACAAATCATATAAGATCATTTCAGATTTTTTCCCGAGGTGATTTTGTAAATGCCTTTATACCTGACCAACGACCGTTTATTCAGTTTGAGTCTCATGAATAGATGCAACTAAATATAAAACAAAAACAAACAAATATTCTGCAATGGGAGGAAACATATGATTACTTAGAATTCATTTGTTTGAAATGTAGAACTTCCAGCCAAAAATTGCAAAATCCTGATAGTGATTTGTGCTCCATGTAATCTCATGTTTAATCTAACTGACATCTTAATACCCTCATGCATAAATCTTAGGTATGCTAATCATTACATAATTTATCTGCTTAACAACCTTCAAACACATGATCAACAACCATCTCTAACAAACCTCTAAAGTTTAAGAAGATAGCGAAAGGACAATAAACAAACAAAATAGTAACAATCAATTTCTAAAAATCTTACTTAGGAAGTGCCAAGCCAAGAATTTGAGTGACACCATGCGATTGTGCGACATGTGGAACAGGTGGACTGTGTCTATCAGCTGACTCATTGGCACTGTCATGTTGATCACCCTGGAGGAAAAAAACAAAATTTTGACTGTTTAAAAAAAGAAAGAAGGAAAAAGAAGAAAAAAATTCAATTAATATGATACTGACTTTTGTTATATAAATATGGAAATAGAAATAAGTGATGATATTGATAAAATCTGGAAAGCCTTGTAGCTGCTCAAAACTTAGTAAAAAAAAAAAAAAGAAGAAGAAAGAAAGAAAGAAAGAAAGAAAGAAAGAAAGAAAGAAAGAAAGAAAGAAAGAAAGAAAGAAAGAAAGAAAGAAAGAAAGAAAGAAAGAAAGAAAGAAAGAAAGAAAGAAAGAAAGTAAGTAATACATGGAGCCATATACTGAGAAGCATTGCAACCTAATTTAAAATTAGATTTCTGTTTATAAAAATCAATTTCCTATATAAAGTTCACATAAAGTAACCTACACTATCATCATCGCAGTTTGCTCATGTGAATTTGCTTAACTTACAATTTGTTTTTAGTACAACAAAATCCAACATAATACAAATAAACAATTCCACAGCAGTTCATTCATATTATGATACCCAAGTCCCCCAGACAAACCCCAGACCACTCACCTGAAGTCATTCTTCAGTCCATGTCCTACAAACTTAACACCCTTGTCGA